>NW_020442460.1:1889169-1908626 GCF_000699045.2 Agrilus planipennis | reverse complement strand
AGACGTCATGGGTGGGGGATACACGTATGCCAGACGAGCCACGTTGTCAAATCGATTGTTTAAAACGTAAATCGTAACAAAAAATATATATTAGGAGTAACATCTGAACGTGGTTGTATTAGTGATTAGGCTAACATTAAAACATCCCCTCACAAAATTGATAGGCGTAAACTAATGGTGATGGAAATTTCTGCGAAAGAATCTAGATCGGTCAAGGTATTTATTCATTAATTGAACATTGACAAGTTGTTGACACAAGACATTTCTATTTAACAAACATTGATTAAAATCAGTGTCATTTTGTATAAGTATTGTTTTTCCTATTTTGAAACATACGCAGTATTCGACGTTCAAATAAAATACAAACGAGAAATATGTTCTTCCTTGTTTACGTTTTATTGAGGAACTTTTTATGTAGAATAAGTCAAATGTACCTATAGAGTATAGGGTAACAGACGAAAGGTCTTTCATTTGTGAACACCTTTGGACAATAAAGAACAGGAGACATAAGATAGATCTTGTTAGAGACATAGTAGAAGCAGAAATAGGGATGAAGAGGGATAAAGAAAAATCTAGTTAGAGATGTGGGATGTTCTAATATAAGGAAATGCGAAGATTTGCTTATGACAAGAAGAAGTACAGGTACTAACTAGTCTTGGGACCGATGGTATCCTGGGATATGATGATCATGATATATATTTTAAACTTAATTTATTTTTATTATTCGGGAAAATAATAAATTGTTCAGGTATACTGTAGTTAATTTATTTAAACTAAATAAAATTCAAAATATAAACAGATTACAACAACACTTTTGTTTTTAATTTTTACTCAATCCATGGAGACTCGTGTACTTTTTCGATCGAAATAATTGGATACAAGTCATCTGGGATTTCTCCTTATGTAGTTATCTTCTTCTTCATAATGTACCCCATGAGAACGAGACGGTTAGACCTTGTGTTATTGTCGCATTTCATATCCCTAACCTTTTTATAATAGTGTTTAGTTTAATGATAAAAAACAACTGGCGATAACAAATATGAAGTAGGAGTTTAAACTATGTAAAAATTCAGAAACCTATGTTCTCAATATAACTTGCATACTAATACACAATTTCTTTATTACTGTAAGCAAAACGCTAAACGATTCATTATCATTCGATTAAATACGCTTTTTACAGTCAGGCAACAATAAAGTTAATGTTTTTGGAATGGTAAATATCGATTGCCAAATTTGTAAGGTTAGAAAAAAGGGAAGCACAAACTTCAAGATGTCAAGTCTTAATTCGGCTTTTTGAGGAGTTATTTATTCGAAAATAATAGTTGAGAATTTAAACACTTAAAAGAAATAGGTGATTGAAGTAAATGCTTCTTCCAAAAACTATGTTGAATGTCAAAACGAAAAGAACGCTTCAGCAGGAGGTACATAGTCAGTTCAACTTAAGTCCCTTAAAAGTCCCGAAAAAGGGCTTATAAAACAAATTGCATGTTTTCTACTTAAGCTAGCAACATCCTAATGAAAAGATGCGCCTGTTAGACTTTAGACATCGAACTGACACCCGATTCAATCTTGGGAAGAGGTTTATCAAATCCACCAATTCTTTATAAGATAACATTTATATGTTAAGTAAGTATCTAATCGAGTCCAAAAATAATAACGTTGTGGTCGTTGTTGTTTGTTAAGAAACTTAAGGATTCATATGCTTCATTTGCATCTTCGTGCCACACACATTGCGCTTTCAATTTTTCTTGTGTCACATGTGTTAGTCCTGCGGCTGGATGTGTGCTTGTGTGTGTATGTGTGTGCGTAGGAGCATTGAATATAAAGGTTAAGTAGGAGCAGTGTTACGGTTATTGCTCTTGGCTATACGTTTTTAATGTAGATGGCATACACGCACAGAAAGGTACGACCACAAAGTTGCATGATAACTATTTCTATACGTAATAATTAACTAGGTATACCCGTGATTAAAATCTGTATTAAATAATACTACTAAATTTAAGTTGTTACGAAGAGCAAAGCGGAAACTGTAGCTCCTAGTTACGAATCGATCTCAACGAACGGTAAGTATTGATGTATTAGGCGATGGGAATCGCATGCAATTTAGACGACAACATATTATAGTAGTAAGGCAGAATCTGCATACAGAATATTTAAAGTGGATAATTACGAGACACTGCAATACAGGGTGTTTGTGAAATATGTAGCAAGCTGCTGGTGGAATGGGGAATCGCATGTTGAGTGAACTGGTGTGATTAAAGAAACTGAGAAAACCAGACGAAGTTGCAATCTAAAGCCGGCCCTGGACGTGAATTGGCAATGTATAGAGAAATTGCAATAACAACTAATCAATATCGATGAAAAATATAAACACTTACGGTTGTGGAATTGGGAATCGTATGGTGAGTGAAGTAGCGTGATTAAAGAAACTGAGAAAACCAGACGAAGTTGCAATCTGAAGCCGGCCCTGGACGTGAATTGGCAATGTATAGAGAAATTGCGTTAACAACTAAGTTACATCAATGAAAAATGTAAACTAATAAGGTAAATATCAACAGCTTGCTACTACACGCTACTTCATATCATAATCTTCAGATGCCCATCGCGATGACAATTAATTAAATAACTATTTTATTCATCGCTGATAGTATGCAGTACTATTTAAAGTACACCTTGACATGGTATTAAAAATACAAAATACAAAAAAAATACTCGTACAGCACGGTTACTGCAAATGGTGGAATGCGGCGTTACAATGTTGTATTTCCTACCAGGGTCGGACTGGGCCGTAACTGTATCTTCAAATACGTTTTTCTCTAAGGCGGTGAGCTTTCAGACCAATAAACATTTACTTAATTTTCTTATTTTATAGTATATCACCTCCTGCTAGATTGCTACTTATTTCAGAAGTACTAACTGTATGTGTACTATAGTCATGTATCAGTAACAAGTAGGACGAAATACCTTAGTATGGATGTAAGTTTTTAATGGGTACTATTGTATTTATGAACAGCCTTCAGGAAGAAGAAGTCTAACACACAAACTATCACACCTTCTTTTGAGATTAACCTAATCTAAAAAAAATCTGATAAAACCCCGAAAAAGTTTTTGTTATTTCTCGTTATGTTAATAGATTAATACTTTTACTGTTACAAGATTTGAATTGGGAATGGAATTTGAATTGTCAGTAGATGGGGTGTAAAATCAACGGCTAAGAAAATTTAACACTTTGATGACTCTAAACTGAATTTTAATGATTACCTAAACGGATGGCGTTAGAGTGTAACATCATTCATTAGCGGCAGATGTGATCACCTTTTTTCATTCCATTACAGTTGGATGTCTTCTTCGCGGCTGCATTTGTTTTCTCGGTCGTTTTTTCTCAACAAATCGTAGTATGTTGTTGTGGCTGCGCGACAAAGCTTGCTACGATATAATTATACTGAAAAAGGAGATACCGTCTGTAGATAAAGTGACGCTAAATAGCTTCCAGTTCCGAGGCCCCGGCGAGCATCGCTAAATAAGACGTTTGCAGAGAGACGTTCCAGAAAAAAGCGCCTTTCAATGGTGCATAGTAATTTTCAGCCGTCGGTTCTCGTCGTTGGTTACTTTCGCCTGGTGTTTGCTGAACAAGAAGCCGGGAACGCGGCCGCTTTTATCTGGATACCGACGACATACATTTTAACCTCCCCTTCCAATCTTGTTAATGTTTGATGTCGTTTTGGTATTTCCAAGAGAGCTGCTGCAATACAACAACGGACGCGGACGGTACCCTTCTCTTACATTAAAAAAGCGGATACGACGATGTAACTCCAAAGGTATCAGTTTGGAATAGTGAAAGATGCCTTATTCAGGATACCGAACAACAAGCAACTAACACCGATGGTCTCCTTTCACATCGAGACAAGGAAAATAACCACCGAATGTGATCTACTGGAGCCATTTATATTGTTGCTTTCTGCCTTTTACTGGAGATATTTAATAGGTACATACTTTTGGAAAGAAGTTTCCAAAATGCTATGAAAACTGATGTGCTTTAGAAAAATAGAATTTACGAAGGGCAGAGCTAGACCTACATTAGAATACTGCTCGCAAATGCTTAGAGATGTGGGATGTTTTAGTTTTAGATCAACATCATTACAGACAGTACAAATGTAGGGATAGGTATACAGCAGCAAAAGATTAGTGTGCTTAGATTTGCAGATGATATAGCAGTACTAGAATCAAGCAAGGGGGAGCTAGAGATCAAGATAGGAGGCGAAAAATTAGAAGAAGTGACTAATTTTAGGTATCTAGGAAGTCAGGTAAGTAGGGATATAGAGCAGAGGATAACGCAGGGTCGAGTCGTCTTCAATAAAAAGAAGGCATTTCTATGCTAGCAAACGGTTAATTCAGAAATTCGAAAAAGATTGTCAAAGGTGTATGTTTGGAGTGCGGCGCTGTACGGGTGCGAATCATGGATGGTGGGCGCAGCGGAAAAGAAAAGATTAGAAGCATTCGAAATGTGGTGTTACTGGCGAATGATGATGATACAGTGGATAGAGAAAGTTAAGAATGAAGAGGTATTGGAAAGAATGGGAGAATAGAGGACTCTATGGAAGTCAATAAAAAATAGGCGAGATAGGTTGGTAGGACACCTTCTCAGGCATGAAGGTCTAGTCAGAGACATATTAGAGGCAGAAACGGGAGTTAGGAGGGGTAGAGGTAGACCTAGATTAGATTACTCTTCGCAAATAGTTAAGGATGTGGGTTGTTCTAGTTTAAGGGAAATGCGAAGTTTAGCTCAGGATAGGAAAGAGTGGAGGTACGTGTCCAACTAGTCTTAGGACTGACGACTTTATGATGATGATGAAGAGAGACTGGAGGTACGTGTCCAGCGAATCTTAGGACTAACGCCCCTATGATGATGAGGTTGACTCATAATCGTTCTTTATAACCTTTTTCCTAATGGATGTACTTTCTTTAACGGTCAGGCAGCTCATTTTGTTTCCGATAAAAATAAGAGCAAATAAGTAGAAGACGCGTTTACAAATTGAAATAACGGAAAAGTGTTACAGTACCTAGGTAATAAGAATCATGGAATGAAAGTAGGAAGTTTTGTGGTTAAAAGATTGGTATAATTAGGAAAGGTATTCGAATAACCTGTAATAAATCGAAGTGTGTAAGGTCGGCATCTCTATCGGGTAACCAGCAACCGCGGGTTGTCATAAATCTTCTCGTGCTATACACGTTGCCGGCGATTATATTATAAATTTCAGTAATATGTCAGCAGTTCTATCTTTGGTCGTGTTTAGTCGCTATTTAGTGGGGCTATTGAATCGTATCTCAGCCTCTCCTAGTTCAACCGTCGTTGCTTCGTTTACTTTTCGAACAGGAAATAATTCAAATATTGCAATTTCGAGATCTCATTAAAGAGAAAACAGGGCCCGTCTTACCAATAACAACGTTTATTGTTCGCTAAACCCGACTTTGTATTTACTTCTAATTTATATTTATTGTTCTACAATAACCGACTAAAAGACCAACTCATTATAGTTGCCATACACGTTGGCCTATATCTATGTCCAAGCCACAACTAACTATTATCTACGAATAAACAAAATGATTTTTAACCATTTTCAAGAAATTAAATAACAATCCTCCCGATTGGACAATATTACTAAATGGTCAGAACATTCAATACGATCTGAATCTACTACTATTATTACATTATTTGTTACTGTGATTAAGTTAATCTCTTGGGAAAAACTTTGCCATAGTTCGGCTATTATACCATTATCTAAAAATCTAAACTAAAAGCAATAAGGGGCCAAAAGACTGCTTTTAAAAGAGGGGAAACCCAAAGTCTATTTCGTCATTCAATAGAGCTTAATTATCATTATATTCGACTATCAAACAATTTAAAATAATTCTATACAACTATAAGTTTTGACAAAATGTTTCACTAAATTTGTATTTCTATCTAACGCTAAAATACACAAGCCAAAACAAACTACAAAGCCATAAATGATCCTAATCTAACAAGTTCTAGGTGCATTCTGTTAAGGCTTGTAATTTTAACACATTAGATATTATAAGTACCTACCTACAACTATTAAGCCACAAATTTCATGCATTGTTATGCGAACTGCATTTTTGAAATATGACAGGACCATTGAAAGAGATAGGACAGAGAGAGTTTGATGAAAATTTGAGCATAGGAGTACATGGTTTATTAATTTCTGTATACGAATTATAACTTCCCAGAATGATAAGGAATCGCACTTTTTACTAAAAAAAAATAAAAGTGTGTGAAGAACGGTATCTACTCATACTTTTGACTGCAAGAGAATGCGACATTGTCAACATGTGTTTTCTAATTGAATTAACTCGTTATGGATCATCTAAAATATTCATTTCAGTTATCTACAATACGTCATAATTTTAGTCATGGTTTTGTCCAGAAATCTAAAGCATCTCTAAACTTATCCAAATATGTAGCTAAAACTTAGTACAAAATGATGTCCGCGCCTATGGACATAGGTTAGAGGATTTGAATTTTGATTTTTTACAATCTTCTAATTGCTCTCATTAATCCTACTACTAGAATACCACTATCTCAAAGTATTTGGAAGAACCGGTAGCCGATAATAGTAAATGGGATGTGTGCTCTGCAATTAGTAAATTATTGAAATTAATTCCTGTCATAAATAAACACATTAAAAATGATCTCGGATTTGGCCAGATACAGAAAAATTTTTGTTGGCTTCAATTAACTCGAGCGATAAAAACAAATAATTGCAATTAATTATCGCTCTAAATCATCGGATTAACTTCTAGGCATTAGGCACATTTACCTAAATAAAGAAGTATTTATCGCGAATTGCTGAAAGGATTTATTATTAAGTAATGGAGCTTAATCTTACACAGAAAACGAACCAATTATTATTGCTTTCAGCAGTAAGTACGAAGGATTATTCTCATTGTATTATATACGAATGGTAATCAATGGCGTATAATAAGATCATCTTCCCGAAAGGTTTCATATACAATTGCTTTTAACCAACGATAAGTTCTTCCTCAATTAGAATGCTAATGGCTTGTTACTTAATTAGAATAATAGCAATCACAAAATGAAGAAATGTAGCTTCAGTTCCATCTTATATATTTACACAATCGCGAATAGTAGACGTCATTTTATTTGAGGAATATTATATGTAGATATATCAATAAAGCTGACTCACCCAATGCCAACATGTTAACCGAAGAAAGCTCTGGTTCCTTGTTATTTTTAAAATCGATGCACTTTATTCACAAAACAGTCATTCATCACGTATTCACTTTGAATAGACAAACAGGTTAAACGTCAAAGTTACATTTTGAACACAAGCGTCTGCCACACTAACCTATAAAACACCACGCGGTCATCAGTACCTAATAAATATCTGCGCAGTTAAGGAAAGAAATGATGAGCACTTATGGGACTAAAACCGACGATCCTCGGACATTACCGATAAATAATCTAGGATTTGCCCACAAGTTCATGTGGAAATTGACGATTCATTTTAATGGTACAATCTTCTAGAATGAAAACTGACCATACATCAAGATTTTAAACGGATTTAAATGTACCCATATACAAATTATACTAATAATAAATCCAAATACAATAAAAATAAAAGCTGAATATTTTAATAGAATTTGTAATTGAAACAACTTGCCTACTTTTGATTTTATTCGTCATGAGTTGTATTAAACGAAAAACATGATACACCACGAACGTATGTCTGGCTAGGGAGGTTTACAATTACTTAATATTATTTATATTTCTTTGAAAATATTCCGTGAAAATACTTTTCGATTAGGGTGTAACAAAGTTATATTCTGTTTATCATTCGTATGTACCCCCTTTTCCACTTGTACTCACTTGTTAGTATGAGTGGACACCATTTTTTACATACTTATCATCCCTATAAATGATTAAAAAATGTAGGAAAATGTTCAAATTTTCTCTTACACGAAATCGATTTGAAATGTCATCGCAAGTTTTGAAATTGTGCAGTTCTCACGATAATTTGTTTATTTAATATTTCAAACTATTTCTTGATAAAAAAAGTGACTTTGATCATCCAATAAGGTTTTGTGTTGTTTTTCCATGGTACTCAATCTTGTTAAGTTTATGACGGATTTTTTTACAATGAGTTTTGATGAGTATAGATGGGTTGTCAGTGCCATCTCGCTTAACTTTCCAACTCTCATTTGTTATGACATCGCCATTAGAATAATTAAGAATCGTGGCCACCCATGCGTCGGCCTCTCCTTCTCTTGCAAATGTTCTCCGATTGTCGCATGTTAATGACGTTTTAATGCTAATATTGGTAGACGAATTCCAGAGGCAGATGTTTAACATTGTCCGCGCTCTCCACTTCTTATCTACCATTGTATTCATAGGAATGCACCTGCGTTTCAAAAACTGATAACATCCATGCAACCAGCAACTATCTTTTATTTTCTTCCATGAAAGGAGAAACCAACATCAAAGGGATCAACGAGAGGAAAGATTTTTCGTTATTCCACAGGTCAGTACATACTTTAGATGCAATAAGATCCAGAGCGGAGTGATTCGAATCAGAATCACCCGGAAAGGATTTTGAAGTCATAGTTTGCTGGATTGCCATCTGTTTTCAAATGTTTTAGAAGATTGGAGATTAAATTTTGTTTACCGCTTGTGCATTTCCGTACCGACAGTTGAATTGATTAGCGGCTGATTTTGGAATCTCTGAAAGAAGTTCTTCTGTTGTCGGCTACTGCACCTGAAACACTGCTACGAACGAGTACAAATAGCTTGTTAACTCCCGAATTAAGGTTTATGTGGGACGAGTACAAGTTGAAATTGATGTTACATTTTCGAAGAAGCTCAGCGTGATGCATGATACGGAAAAATAAATTGATTACTCGCTTACGTGCTCAGGGGAAGAACGTAGGCTTTGTGACTGTTTTAAATTTGAAATATCGTTTACCAACGATTTTAACACAACCACCACGAAGGACCCGGCAGCACGTAACCACAAATTATGCAATGCAAGAAGCATGAATAAGAAGACAGACATTGGAATTGTTATAGTTTTGTCGAAGTAGAGACCTAGAAGGACTGTAACGTATGCAATACCTATTTTCGGAAAAATAAACCATAATGAAGAATAATTAACTATTTGAGGTTATGTAAACCATATTTCCATGGGTTTATAATAGGAAGAAAAATTGTATGTGAAAAATAAATGGCTTGAACAATAGCCAGCTGATATTCTATTAAATTCTTCGTTTTGGTCTTTGGCGTTATCCAAGCAGTACACAAAATTTTGAAAAATATAAAACACAATGATGAACGATCAAGTGTTTGAGGTTATGGAAGTCATATTTTCATGGGTTTATAATAATTGGGAAATAAAATCATATGTGAAAGGTAAATGGTCTGAATAGTATAACCAATCGATATTCCAAGAACTGCTTGGTTTTCATCTTCAGAGTTGATCTTGTTCACAATGTTTTAAAAAAGATAAACCAAAGTGAAGAACAATCAAGTGTTTGAGGTTATGCAAACCATATTTTCATGGGTTTATAATCATTAGGAATGAAAATTTAATGTGAAAGGTAAATGGTTTAAACAATATAACCAACCGATATTCCAAGACTTCTTGGTTCGTCTTTGGTGTTATCTAAGCAGTATGCGTTTTGAAGTTGATTTTGTACACAATGTATTAAAACATTTAAGCCAAAATGAGGGGAATTAAGTGTTTGAGGTTATGCAAACCATATTTTCATGGATTTATAATAATTAGGAAACAAAATCTAATGTGAAAGGTAAATGTGTGTACGTGTCTCTCAGGTTCGGATAAGAAATGTAAACATCACTTTATAAATGTATAAAAAGATAATACATCTGATTTTAGACGAAAAGAAACGCAGCGAAAGATTTTGAATGTACCTATCCCAAACATCTCAAGAATTTTGTATTCACGGGATGGTTCTTCGCTAGAAGATATCATCTAAATAGTCATAGGGGCGAGGCGACTAGTACTGCAGTAAAATAAAATCAGTGTTGACAAATTTGATAGTTCCTGAAATGGCCGCAATGAATGAGATTTCGTTGGACCCCTCCCCCCCTATTCTGAGCTCACGTAATAAATGGATGCCCCCTTATGTAGTTATCTACTTCTTCACAATGTACGCCATGATATTGTCGCATTTCATATCCCTAACCTTTTTATAATAGTGTTTAGTTTAATGATAATAAACAACAAATATGAAGTAGGAGTTTAAACTATGTANAATGGAGGACAATTAAGTGTTTGAGGTTATGCAAACCATATTTTCATGGATTTATAATAATTAGGAAACAAAATCTAATGTGAAAGGTAAATTGTTTGAAAAATATAACCAACCGATATTCCAAGACTTCTTGGTCTTCATCTTTTGTGTTATCCAAGCAAAATGCGTTTTGGAATTGATTTTGTTAACAACGTTCACCTATATCACGTCAGGTATCAGTATTGATATTGGTTTTGGACATGATATTTTGGTTCTGATCTTAAGGAAAAACATGTCTTAATTTTGCAATTAGTATTCAATTCTTATGGTTATGATTAAAACCAAAACGATACTAATTAGTTTAAACACTGAAGTTCCCATCCTGAGGATAAATCAAAATCCTATTGTAAAAAAATGGTACTGATTCTATTTGAAATATGTCGGCCGTTAAACAAGTTTAATGTTTAAAGAGAGTTTTACTTGCGTTTAATGGCAAAGCAGAAGCAGTAAGACACATGTATACACATACGTATCGGCGTTATTTCTATTTAAAGTTTATTTAGTGTTATTTTCTTTATCCTGTTGCGGTAAATAAGAATATTATAAGAAGCAAGTAGTGTAATTACCGGCAAATAGTGGTTGGTGTGGTATAAAGTGGTTCTCTTTCGGTCGATTCGAAGCTATTGCTTCCGTTTTAGTTGAACGTAACCAATTATCGGAGGCACGCACTCGATCTAACTGGAGTAAAAGGAGCAAATGCGCAAATTTACGGCATCTCTACATAAGGCGAACGTTCGTATTTCACGCAAATGCAAGCGACTTTTTCTGGTTCTTCTGCATCTTGTTTATTATCGGATTTAATATTTATCAAGTGTTGCTAACATAGGAAACCAGAACCGTTTTAGGTAAAGAACACGACGGTTCGTGATGGATTCTTTCGCGTATAAACAACGTTAACGTCGCATTGACTGTAACTACCACCACTGTTACGTATTATACAGGAATACTTTTCAGATTCGTGAAATAACTACCTATACTTTATAAACAGCAAAAAACGACGCAGGGAAAAAGATAATGCCAATGCATGAGCGACCTCCCTGAGTATATTTCAGTACTGAAACCTTAAAGTGAACGGCAGGGTTGCTGCTAGGTTAGCCGTTCGAGATTTGTGGGTACTATTCCCCGACTCAAAATTAGAAGCAACTGTAAGGACCTGTCGAGATTGTCCAATTTTAGGAATTTCTTTTAAGGTGCTAATGTGGATGCTACGTTAGGATTAGCTGTTTAGGTCCAACTCAAATTTTCCGCAGTTTACATAAAAGGTTAATTGAATTTGCTTTTCTAAACGAGGATGTTATCGGTTTTTGATCGTTTTGGCCCTTATAAGGTATAAATTCTAATCTGGATTGAATGCGGATAAACTCAATAAGTTGTTGTGCCTGGCTCGCTTGACAAAACTTTTTTGTTGTTTCCGTCGGTGTATGCTGTACCACATAGATCAATAATTGATCATGCAAAATATAAACCTCGAAGGACATTGTTGGAGCATACGTAATCCCAAAATGTAGCATCGTACTACAGATGGCGTTTTCCGCGCCATTTGTGGTATTTTCTAAAACGCGCTGTTAAGACAGGAGGTAAAAGTTGGTCTGTGCTCTGTCGGAGCTGTCTGCGACGTGCTGATGAGATCCAAAAAGATCGAAATCGCGATCCGCGTCTGGCAGTTTCGACAGAATACAGACCACTTCGAATTATTTTATTCGACCAGTGTATGTTGATTAAAAGATCCGTACTGTATAATACGATTAATAACCCTATACATACACATTAATCAAGTAAAACTAATATTAATTGCTACTCAAAAAGATACATGCTACTTGTTTGATGTCGGATCTTATGTTATTATTATCTGAAAGTGTTTTTATATCTTAAAACTAAATCTACCTCGGCCACCACCACAAATTTTCCCCGGTCAACACCTACCCGAACAGTCCGTATGTAAATATAGATAAGTACTGCCGATGATTTAGAAATTATTGGAAAACCTTAATTGTTTGATGTCATTATGTAGCTGTACGAAAGTATTTACGATGATACCTTCTTCGTATTGGGAGGTTAGTACTTCAGGTAGGAACAATAAAGTCTTAACAGTTGTAATGTGACTTTACGTAGATTATCCAAATGCAACTGGATAACCATTTATACCTTTGGTAGTTATACTAATTGTATTAATTTTACTACTATGTTTGAGTAATATAATGTTTGTAGTTATGTTTTTGTTTGCAATGTCAAGAAAAACTTTTTCAATAAATTTACTCATCCTGTATTTCTTTTATAATTAATTTTGCAATCAGGTTTTAATAGGGTTCTGCTCTGATTTATTATCGAGGTTTTCTTTTTGATTTCCTTTTTAAGTTCCAATGTTTATTTTCTCGAATTAGGTACTACTTTTCGCTTCTCCAGTTTGAAGAAAACAAATTCTCTAATTTCTACTGTTTCATTAAAAATATAATCGTAATGACAGAATCCCTTACGTGTTTTGATCGGTCCATAAATTTTAATCATATATGTAGGTATCTACATTCACAATCATATAATTTACAATTTATGTATTATGTCCACTTTCATTTGACATTTAAGTAGTCGGACAATAAACGACCCTGTCATGCTGCAGACGAAATTGGAAAACAAAACATGTAACGAAAGTTCGCGAATTACGCAATTTTTTAATGCATAACGTGCGAAAGAAGACGACAGCAAAACAAAAAATATATTAAACATGAAGAAGAAGTCATCTTCCTAATAATCTTTAGTTGATTGCTCAATGTTTGAGACATTTGCTTTCGGAGAATCAACGAGACAGTTGCGGATGTCAGAGTTATTTGATGGAGTAACACCACACAAATTCAATTCAAAATTATATATAGATGTACTATATAAACTAATTAAAAGCAAAATTTGCTTATGGTATATGTCGGTTGTAGAGACTGACTTTCATCACTTCTTTCGTAGTCACCAAAACTGGATTATACTTCACCTGGTAAATGTCAGTATTAACACCTTGAATAATACCCTACTTATGATTTTTGGAACTCTTAAGATTACACCTGTGTGTTTGAGAATCTTGCATTGTCCAATATTTAAATTAATGATCGTATGTAGCTTCGTCTTTTTTTTGTGGCCATTTACTGATGGTGTAGTGTATACAATGCAGTACATGAAGGTTAGAGTTAAGGAGAACGATTGTTATTTAAAAAGGTGTCCCAAAAATTTGGAGATAATATTGAAACGATTCTATCGCTATATTGACTCAATATTAAGATGGGCACTTCAACCTCCACCTACCCATTCCCAGAGAGAAGAGGGCCTTCCGCCCTACTCTCCGAGGAAGTCTAGTCTTCCGGTCAGTAATGAGTTAACAACGATTTATTGGGGCAGTAATATTCCACAGATAATCTTTCACTCTCTCCTATCTTCATTTCGTCCATCTTATCTTTCTTAATCCAACTATCACCCATCCATTCCCAGAATTCCTAAAAGAAAGCTAAAGAGGGCTGAAGAGACTGTGATGCCCTTGGATCATTTAGGTAAATTCTAGGGCAGAAATATTTCACACATAATCTTTCACCCCCTCCGCATTCTCATAATTCTTAAAAGGAAGCTAATGAGGGTTAAAGAGAAAAATTCTGGGGCAGTAATATACCACAGGTAATCCTTCACTCTCTCCTATCTTCATTTCGTCCATTTAATCTTTCTTATTCCAACCCCCGCCCATCCATTCCCCGAATTTCTAAAAGGAAGCTAAAGTGAGCTGAAGAGACTGTGGTGTGCTTGGATCATTTAGACAAATTCTGGAGCAGAAATATTCCATAGATAATCTTTCACCCCCTCCTGTCTTTCTCATTCCAACTACCACCCATCCATTCCCGTAATTCCTAAAAGGAATCTAAAAAGGGCTAATGAGACTGTGGTGCCCCCGAATCAATCAGGTAAATTCTGGGACAGTAATATTTCATAGATAATTTTTCACTCTCAACTGTCTTTACTTCGTCAGTCTCATCTATTTCACCCTAACCACCACCACCACCACCACCCACCCATTCCCAAGATTCCTAAAAGCTGAGGAGGACTTTCCGCCTTTCCCTTCAGCGTTAGTTAGGAGGCACTGCTCGCCCACCAGCATTTACCTATATCTGGTAGGAATGAGAAACCCAAAAGCTTTAAAGTTTTTCTACTATTACCTACTGCTTGAAGACGCGTACTTACTGACGCCAACGCTAGCTCAAAATCTGTTCCGCGACAAGTGAACTTATGTATCACATATGTATGATGTTCGTTCTTCTTATGAGCTGAGCGTGCTACCTTTTGAAGCGATATGCAGCATATGTAGCTACTTTTGCCCAAATATAAAAACATTCAAGTATAGATAACTGTCCAAATTTTTTAATGGGTTCAATTAGCTTGAGCGATAAAAATAAATAAAAGTGTAATTAATTATGACTCTAAATCATGGGATTAGTTTGTACACATTAAGTATGTTTACCTAAATATAGAAGTATTTGTAACAAATTGACGAGAGGATTTATCATTAGGCAATGAAATTAGCCACGTGCAGATAAAAAGTGAATCAATTATGCCTTTCTTGAGTAATTAGAAGTTTGTTCATTAAAGATCTTCTTTTCGCATCTATTTATTTCTTAACGCTGATAAATGGCTTAATAAAGTAATCTTCCTTTAAGTAGGTACCTACAGTTTTACAGTTATTTCTATGGAGTTTTTGTACCACCAAGTATTGCTAATGAATTGTGAATTTAAGTAATTAAAATAGTGGTTAAGATTAAATAAACAATTATAGTTTAACGTCTCTTTTACTTTTATACAATAGCCGCAGCGGATGTCATATCGTTGTACGAATATTATTTATATCTATAATATATACAGAACTGACTCACCGAAGAAGACTCTAATTCTTAGTTGTTATCACAACCGAGACACTTTACATACGAAACAATTCTTAACAGTTCAACTTCAAATACATGTTCATGTAAAATTTATTTTAAGTTATATATTTACTTTCGCGTCTACCATATATTAACATGATGAAAACTATCATACCACGTTGTTAGCAATGGAACGATGTTCTCGACTAATGACGAATACTGATGCTTGGAACCGAAGATTCTCGGTCGTTACCGATGAAGAATCTGAGGTTATAATAACCTAATGGTTTATGTGGAAATTGACAATTCGTTTTAGAGGTAAAATATATACTGATAATGAAAACTGACGATGAATCACCATTTTTAAAACGATTTAAGAATGACTTTATAAAATGTATACAGATACCTAGTGTACTATAAATTGTATAGAAATGAATTATCCGAATTTGAGAATTAAATTAATTAAAGTAAGATTATCATGATCATACGCGTTGAGTATTCCGTAGCTTTACTTTAGGATCTTTGTATGCAATTTAATTTTCTATGTACGTATTAGATTTAGAATAATGGTCATGTTCTTGCAGCAGTTCGTTGATAACGACTGCGTCGATGTAAATAAATGCTATACAATAAGATAGCTATATTTGACCTGTGGTACCTTCTCTTTAAGTCCGTGTCGTATTTTTTATCCATTGAATTTGGAAAGAAATCGTTTCGAAATTCTCATTTGTTCCACTGTCTACTTGATTCGCGTATGTAACTGGAACACAAGACGGATTTATTGCGCCGCTTGCCACTTGTTCCTTTCTTTTGGTGAATAATTGCCCGTTGTACCTGGAAGAGACAGGGCTGCTTCGTTCTGAAATTTTCGAACAACTCCGTATTACGCGAAGGACTTTTCGAAGGAAGTAATAAAACGTACACTTACATGACGGTAGTGAGTGGACGCCAAATTAATGGTAAACAGTTTTAATTGAAGAATCATGTAACGTCAAATTGTTCTAAAGATGCAAGACCCTAACGGTTTTTCGATACAGACCATGTTAATGAGAAATTGAGTTTAATTGCGTACGCATTTTCCATTGTAAATTGTAAAGCTATTTCCTTTTACGATGCCTGTTCCATAATTCAGAGTCGAGTTATGTATTAATTGTTGTAACAGTATCTATACAATGAGAGGATTAACAAATCATTATGCGACACTTATCTAGCATATCTTCAGAATGGATATCCGACCAGACCATTCGGAAAAAGGCAGCTAGGGACCTAATGATGTTAGCCACATTTCTTCATGTGCACCTCATGATGTTGCACTAAATAAGACGTACGAAGGGCACATAAATTCATGTCTAGTTTCTGCACTTTCTCCTGAAGATCAATGATGACTTTGTGCTTTCAAAAGTTTAGGAATAAGAATCAATTGGATTATGCCAGCTAAAGATAATTTTTAAATATGGTCCACCAGTAGATAACCAGAGGTTTGTCTACTTATAATGCAATCTGACTTTGGTATCACTGATTTCTTGCGTGGGGGTCCACATAAGGAATCTACAGGGAAATCCTTCTGTTAGCCTACTTCTCGTTTATACATGAGGAATACACGTCGTCTATAAATTTGTAGCTGTATTAATTGCTACAGGTTAGATTACTGTTCACAAATAGTTAAGGATGTAGGATGTTCTAGTTTTAGGGAAATGCGAAGTTTAGCTCAGGATAGGAAAGAGCGGAAGTACGTGTCCAACCAGTCTTAGGACTGACGACCCTATGATGATGATGATGATTAATTGCTAAACGCTTCATATGGTGAGTTAATATCTCAACCATTTCGTAAAAATGTATACGATTCTAGATTATCATAACTTTATTAAAAATAGAAGATTCTGAACTTCTCATAAGCTGCAGAAGTAGGAAAATACTCAGTAGAACTACGAAATAACCTGGTGGTATGATCTAGAGATTTAGAACATTGCTTAGCATTCAAGAAGACACCTGCTCGATTCCGGGTCCATCTATCCTGGCCCAAATTTTTCTGTTGAGTTCCTTGCATCAATTAGGCAAATGTCTTCATTTCGTCCGTCTCATCGTTCTCAGCCTAACCACCAACTACCCAGGAGGAGGTCGAAGAGGATCTTCCGCCCATTTGTAGCTAGTAGAAATGAAATACCCAAGTGTTCTTTTTGACGTGACAACGTCTTATAATTCGATGGAGGCTGCACGCACGAAAAAACATGACTCATGCGGCGTTACCTCGCTCTGAGGCGTTCCATTAAAGGCTTGAAGTGCAAGCGAGAGCGCGGAACGAGCGACAAAGAGGCACAATCGGCTTCCGCGTTCGGCAGCGTTCGACATCTGTCTCTCTCCTACTTGAGTGAGCGATGCGTCCGCGTGGACAGCTGCTATACAATAATACATTTCCATTTACCTCCTTCTCTATATCCATACAAAATATCTATCAAACAAATAAAATTAAAATTTTCTTTTGAAAAATGAAACCATTCCATCAGTATTTTCTTATGACGTTGTCACGTTCAACTATCGTCAGTAAACCGACTTTACAGACAACCGATTTTTTTGTAGAAAATCACCCAAGTAAATTCCATTTTGATTAAGGAATGTGTCTTGATAAAAATCCAATCAGACGCAGGTCCGGGCTTTTATTTAGCGGAAGGGGCAATCTTTGTAAAATTAATCAATGGAATACTCCTCCGACCTAGTAAACGAGTATGATGATTTGTAATTGCGCAAAATAAGGAAGTTTTGGTCAATCTTTGGAGAGATAGGAATTGCACTTTTGTGCACTTTATATCTGTGCCTGAACCCGACAAAAGATTTCAAAAACTATATAGAGGCAAATTGATAAACACCAATGGTCAAAATATTTGAAGAGGCAGAAACTATAATTATGGATTTGTTTTCCACTTCGATTTGCAACCTCCTCATGCGCTTTTAAACGACGCTGTTGATCCATTTCTATAAACATTTTCAAATCTTCTGGAAATTTTAGCAAAACCAGAACCCCTTATAAAAAAACTCAGAGGCAGTTCTGAAGCTCTCACAAAATGGTCAAAATGAGTCATTTCACAGGAAAAAATTATGTTAATTTTAGCATAACCTTTGTATTTAGAGACTTGCAGTTTCAATTTTTGATTTGTGGAGTCATTTCCTGTAAAACCCAAAGTAGTTTCCTGCTTCCTTTCCACTCCTAGCCTTTAAAATCCTTTTACCAAGCTGAGCCCATACCATATCAAATAGCATTGCACGTTTTCGCTCAAGAAAACGTAGTCTTCACACTTTCAAACGACAAAATGTTTATTGAAACAATTTTATGTGAACACAAAAAAGCTTTTGCGCGGCACGTTCCCTTTTCTTGTTAAACAATTGAACGCTTTACGGTCACTCAAGCAGCTTTAAAAGCGTCTAGTTAACAAATGTTTGTGGATTATTATCTTTGCCATCACAACTTATGCAACAAAACCGTAGCGCGTTTTAAAGATCATTAGAAAGGATTACAATAAAAAGTATACCAGATACGTGCATACATATATATATATAAGCGTAACAATCCCATCTTCCTCGGACATCTCTGATGGGGTCAGTTAAAAATGGCACTCACGTTTCTTCTTCCATCTCTCATTTCAAATTGCATTAATTTCTTTGCTTCATCCACGTAAGTAGACCACACGTAAATATTGTGCAAGTACATAGACTCACGTACAGGCATTTAGTCAAACTTAGTGACCGTTCACGTGGATGATATACCACGACCTTTGTCTTCTAGACTTGAAATTATTTAGCTACTTTATTCTCATCGAAAATCGGACGTGTATTATACAGGGTGTAATTCCACCCAAAACTACACCTAAGCGATTTAGAAATATAAGTTTACGATTGGTTTAAAATGTTACTTAATTTTTGAACCTGTACACGTACTTCTATGGAAATGGGGAGATATTAGGAATAGTAGGAGAACAGCGGGCGCTATAGAAGTCAATAAGAAATATCAATCGTTTTATATCAAAATATTTACAACCCCATTTTGTTTCCGGTCTTTTACACATTGTAATAAGAGGAAGAAATGGAATCCATAGTTTCTTTAGCTTTGGGTTCATCTAATAAGTGAAGTTTTTCGAATGGTTTTTTAAGAATTTTGGATTATATGCATTTATTAGCACACCGCAATATCTGTAGTTTCCAATTTTACACAGCTGGCTTATATCAATTCGATATTGT
>NW_020442460.1:1879193-1888649 GCF_000699045.2 Agrilus planipennis | reverse complement strand
AAAAAAGTCCGCGATGGTATATGTCTATCTCTGAGGGATAACCCACAATAACCATTTTTATCCTTTACTTTTTATGAGAAATAATGACTTATTTACGAAGCGATTGTAGGCAATACAGCATTAATTCTTATCCAATTAAGTACTTTTAAATACATTGTACATTTAAAATAGATCAATATGGCCTTTTACAGCATGTAATTTAAATGAATATTTTCGAAGATATTACAGATTTATAATGCAGGGACATAGCGGCCGAGGTGGTACCGGCCGGGAGCACGGTTTGTATTATCTAATGACAAAAAAATGTGAATATTGTATATAAAGACATGCTGTAGTATATTTAGTATGTTCAGGGGGTATCTTTTGAAGATTTCCCCTTCTCGATAATAATCTAAACAAAACAAAAATATACATATTTAGTATCAGCATTGCACCCGTGCGAAGCTGGGGCGGGTCGCTAGTTTTAAATAAAACACAAAAAGTATTTAAATGCAAGATAAAAATAGCTATTTTTTATTTTGTATTTGCATTTTAAATGCAAGCATCTCAAATAAATCACATCTCTGCTGACGACCCTATGATGATAATGATGACATCTGCTTAAGCTATTCCCAATAACATCATTTTCAGAAGTTATTAGAAAATAGTCAATTAGCCACCCTCTCTAAGAATTGCTTCTGTATCCACCCCTGTTAAAAGTTACATCAATAATTCTTCTTCGCCTGTCTTTTTGCATTATTTCCTCAATGTCTATCTCTTCATCAACTGTTGAATATCATTATCGTTATTACCATCATCATCACGATCATCGGTATTATGTTTTATTTCTTAATATTAATTTGGTTGCAGTGAAACAGTAAAAAAACGAATGTTACATAACAACCCGTTAGTAAATGCTCTTGCTGCCCCTTCTTCTCGAATGTGAATCGAAAAAGCGAACGGTTCTATGAGTTGAATTCTTTGTTGTAATAACAATTAGGTTATCTCCAGCAAAAACGCCACGCCACGGCATGCTGCTGCATTCGATCCTAGATTGAAAACCTTGAGGCTATAGCAATTTTGTCATCTCATTGCTAAATAATTAGAACTCGGAGCCGAAGGTTGTCAATCATTGCACAACATACGAAAAATCGTTTTATTCTTCGACGGCTGCAAAAACGCCCAGTGGAAGATGAAAAAAAACTACCGTTTACTATCTATCGCGCAAACCGTCCCGACTGTTTGTTTACCAGGTCACGAGGTGATTTCATGGTCTCGATTCTTGTATTGTTTTCCTATACATCGCAACGAAGAAGTGTGTGACGAGTAGCGAAACATTGGGTGCCTCCTGGGGTTTAATCTGCTTGACTTAATTAAAATCTTACTCGATTTATGATTCAACCGGTTGAATTGCACGTATACAGGACACACAAGTCACGATTTACGAAAAAAGAGTAACAGAACTCATACAGAAGAAAAAAGAAATAAACTTAAACAAGATGGGGAAAGTGCAGACTAATATTGACGACAAGTTCTTAATGGTGATAGGTCAACTCATTTACTGACACTATATTTTCTTCTATTTCTTGATAACTCAAACTACAAAAATTTAATTATCATAGAAACAGAAAAGTGTTCAAAAATAAAGAAATCTCTCTAGTAATTTTTATTGCACCGTTAGTTTCGTTGACTATGTCTTCAAATCGATACACAAGGCCTATAACTCTATGGTTTTACGATACATACGACTATCAAGGATGATCCTGTAAGTTCGTCGTTTGCTATTTTAGTTGTTTGAGAAACCGAGCAATTCATTAAGGTAAATAAATACTTCACATTATCACATTGGACCGATTTTAATTTAGAACGCTCGTATACATTCGGCAACCTGTAGTTGCCAATAGAAACGATCACAAGTTACTTACATTGACCCGTGTAGTATGTGGCTACAGTAACAATGCAAGCAACGGTGCAATAAAAATTACCACAGGGATTGCCCTACTGTCTTCAGCATCATAGACTGGTTGGACACACCACCACTCCTTCTTATTCTGAGCTAAACTTCGCATTAGGTCTACCTCTACTCCTAATAACTCCTGTTTCTGCCTCTAATATGTCTCTGACTAAACCTACATGCCTGAGGTGTCCTACAAACCTACCTCGCCCATTTTTTATTGACTTCCATATAGTCCTCTGTTCTCCTATTCTTTCTAATACCCCTTTATTTCTAACCTTCCCTATCCACGCTATCCTCATCAATTGCCTGTAACAACACATTTCGAACGCTTCTAAAATTTTCTTTTACTTTACACTTTTAACAATCTTTTTAGATTTTCTAAATTAATCGTTCGCGAGCATAGAAGTGACTCCTTTTTATTGAAGGCGACTCGACCCTGCGCTATCCTCTGCTTTATATCTCTACTACTCCTTCTGACTTCCTAGATATCTAAAATTAGTCACTTCTTCTAATCTTTCGTCTCCTATCTTTACATTCGCTCTTTCCCTACTGTCTTATTGTAATAAAAAAGCCATCTCCGAAATCTCCCTATATAGGATTTACAGTGTAGCTGATTGTGAGTCAAATTCAAACGGTGGCCAGCTATAGCAGTTATTTTTGCGGCGAAAAACGAGTAGCTGTCGACAGCTTTAAGTAACGGATCAGCTTCAGGTAGCAAGAACGGGTTGCTACCGCAGCATGTAGTCCGAATGGACAACTGCAAACTGCATACAATATTCTGTGGCTTCTACTGTGGCTGCTACTTCTAATATCATGGTTTCTAATTTTAAATATCTACCATCAGGTCACTGAAGATGTCCACAGTAGCAGATATTAATAGAACCGACTTCGCTAAACATGAAATATCATAGCTAGTAGAAACACTATTCTACAAAAAATTGCGTTTTGTAGAAATATTAAAACAACTTTCTTTATTACAAAGATTTCTACATTTTTTTTTATAATCCTACGCGTTACTTGTACAACTTTATTTCGAAAATAACCGTAATAGTTTGCTTATTGGTAATAGTATGATTTATTACATCAAAGTAATAATAATTTCGTTCTGGTGGACGATCACCTTAAACGTCCGTCGTCTTCGTTAGTCATCTAGCGTGCTATAAAGATAAGGTATTGCAGTAAAATAGCAAAAATAATCTAAAAACCGCAGGCGGCATTGAAACAAATAAAAACTTTGCGGTAGCTGTTTTGCCCTTTGAAACATCTAACAACCATTGGAAAACGCATGAAGATCATCGTATATCCACTAGTCTATCCGTTTATTTGTAGCAAAAACAACAATATACATCTTTTATATAAAAAATGACATTTGAAATATTTACAATAATTTCATAGTAGATACATTCACTTTATCATTGCCTTTAATTCTTGCATGTTTTTCAAACGAGAGCGTTCTGGGGAAGTCCCCAACTAGAATTCTCCGCGTTGGTAGGTATATAACATTTAAAACACTATTTAAAAAATACTGTGAGACAATCATCATCATCATCATAAGGTCATCAGTCCTAAGACTGGTTGGACACGTACATCCACTCTTTCCTATCCTGAGCTAATCTTCGCATTTCCCCAAAACTAGAACATCCCACATCCTTGACTATTTGCGAACAGTAATCTAACCTAGGTCTACCTCTACCCCTCTTAACTTCTGTTTCTGCCTCTAATATGTCTCTGACTAGACCTTCATGCCTGAGAAGGTGTCCTACCAACCTATCTCGCCTATTTTTTATTGACTTCCATAGAGTTCTCTGTTCTCCTATTCTTTCTAATACCTCTTCATTTCTAACCTTTTCTACCCACGTTATCCTCATCATTCGCCTATAACACCACACCTGACTTAACCTTTTCTTTTCCGCCGCGCCCACTGTCCATGTTTCGCACCCGTACAACGCCGCGCTCCAAACATACACCTTTAACAACCTTTTTCGAATTTCTAAATTAACCGTTTGCCAGCATAAAAGTGACTTCTTTTTATTAAAGGCGACAGGACCCTGCGCTATCCTCTGCTTTATAACCCTACTACTCCATCCTTCCTGACTTATCTGACTTCCTAGATATCTAAAATCAGCCAATTCTTCTAATTTTTCGTCTCCTATCTTTATATTCGCTCATTCCCTATTTTTTCTTCCCAATCATACGATTATACAATAATTTGCTAATTCCTACACCACTGATCCAGCATAGGTAACCTTCTATGTAATGGAAATTGGTGCTGCTATCTTCTCTCATGACACGACTTTATGGAAGGCTATTTTTGTCATCCTATTTGGCTTTAATTTCGGCTTTTCGTATCCATTCAATCAACTTTGGTAGGGTTCAACTACTGCTCTTTTAATGTAATATTTTAAAACAGGTTTTCTTGAAAATAAAGGAAGTCGTAAAAACTATAAAATTAAACATTGCTCTGTTGCTCTGTTTTTCTACCTGCTCCGTTATAATTAGAATAATTACTATGACAATAGACTTGCTCTTACTCATTACCCTGTAGTCTTCCTGATAGTTACGTAATTAATGTGAAGGTGCCAAAAAATGTGTAGGTAATTTACGAGCTTCACAACAGATACCTTCCAATATTTCCATACATGTAAGTAATTGCTTTTAGTTTACAGTACTTTATATCTATGTGCACTAGTTTTTGCCCAAATTACAGTTGTTTCAAGTTCGTTTTCTTATAGATCCTCTCACTTTCGTTTGGGAGACACAAGGTAACCCTTTCAAGTTTATATAAGTTTACATAAAAAAAGGCATTTGTGAATTCACACCTTCAATGTGCATATATTCCCTAGACCGCAAATTGCTTCACAATTACACATGCGGACGTGCAATCGGGCAGCGAAGCGTAATGGAGTGTTTTATTAATTGCTGTGTTTTTCCGTCATTCTCAGTCCATCTTGCGGAAATACATAAGTCCATTCTAAATGCTCGGCTACTTCATTTGTTAAGCAATTGTTACAAAATTATTGGTCAAACAGACAAAAAACTAATAAAAATAACTATCGTATAATCTACCTGTATTATAGTTGCTCTCAATGTTTTATAATTGTTTATCAGAGTACAAAAATAAAGCAATAAAAACCAAGCAATTATGTGTAGTAGTTATAATGTGTAAATTACATAAGCCATTTATATCATTTGATTCGATGATGATTGGCATCTTGAGAAAGGCTTGGTATAATGAGATAATGGTAGTATTAGAAGTAGATATCGCAGAACAGGGTACACATATGTCATTCAGTTCTCAAAATGTGTGATTAGGGATGTTTTTGAGAGTAGGAGATACATTTAGACCTCACTAAATTAAATTCTAGACTCAGTTACTTTATTCGCAGAATTGGACATGAAGGTGGGTGACACTAATAATAACTGACCGAGCGGCATGGGCGTAGACAGGTAGAGGGGGGGGCTCATTGCTTCCCCTGGAAAAGGCTTTGACGAGTCACGATATTGGTATAAAGTTAAAAAACATAGAAACCAAACACATTGAAGCTATAAAAACTTATAGCTATTGCGAATCGGCACCCACCCTTAGGAAAAACCTCTCGCTACGCCCATGCCGAGCGGTATAGCCCAGAGGCTTAAACCAACAATGTAACGGAGGTGGGTTTGCCGGAACCGAAGTCGGAATCGAAGATTTTTAATTTGAATTATCGGAATTGGAACCAGAAACGAAATCGTAAACGGAGCATCTTCGTGAATAAATCTCACAAAATTTACACTTTACTGTATTCACACAAACTTCATTGAAGTAGTTCCAAATAACACTTGTTTATGGATTCACTGTTCATTTCAAATATATTTGTTACACGTCAAATTAAACACATTAACGCCCATTAAAACTGGGATAAGATTAATTGAAGAGACAATGCACAAAATGCGAAATACCCAAGTGAAACAGTAATCGGGATTTCCCCGAGCTATAAACATGTTCGGAACCGAAGTTCCAGCTTACTCGACACTCTTCTGTCTTCATTTCGTCCGTCTCATCTTTCTCAACCCAACCATCATCATCCATTCCAACGATTCCTAAAAGGTGACTGAGGGGGCCTTCCGACTTACGCTCTGCCATAACTGGACTGCCCGCATTAGTAGCTGATGGGATCAACCACCCAAAAGTTTTTGTTTTACATTTTAGTTAAGAAAAACAAAAAAGAATAAGAGTTCAAGATACCCCAATTGGACCCTAAAGTGTTTCTTGATAATTATGGGTTGATATATCAACGCCAATATCCAAAATTGAAACTAAGAGTACCTTCTTGTTTGTCCAAAGCGGAAGATCTTTTATTCTAAATCTGACTAGTCAGTTCAGGACGAATTAAAGAACTAGACTAGAATTTAACGATTAATCAGGGCAGAATATTCTGGGAAAAAGCGCAAAGGTTGCTAATAATTTTTCTTCTACGTATAAATGGAGTAGTGGAATTGGATATAAAGAGTGACAAAGATGTGAAGCCTGAGTTTGGACATTTATTAATGATTCATTCAGTAAAACTGCAAATACTTACGAATATCTACTGAAGAATATCAAAAGTGTTGAGGAATCTACAAATACTTTCATCAACTTTTATCAACGTCAAAGGTCAAATACTGAAACCAAGAGGTAACTTCCTGGTCGCCCAAGACTTTTTATTTATTATTGGTAATCTCACCAGTTATTCCGGGAAGAGATTAAAATAAGAGAATTGTTCAGAAATTCAACTAGCAGTGGGAATTTTGAAATAACATCAAGGTGACTGGAGGTCCTGTTTATTTCTTTGGTGGCAAACAAAAACACCAAGATGTTCTAATAAGACACATAGTAAAACGTAGTAATGTGGTAAGCTTATTGTTTCATCATATCCGCGCGAAACATAATACAAAACAAGCGGTTAACGGTAAAACGTAGGAGGTTGGGCCACGCCGTGGCCTGAGGCTATGCCACGCAAGGTCGAGTACGACGAACGCGGCAGCTCCACACTCTACGGCAGCTATACATACAACCAGCTAATAATATTATAAGCGGTCTATCGTCTATTTTGTGCTATAGTGTTAGAGTAAGTATTTCATCGCCGACCACGATCTTTTCGCGGTATCTACTCGTCAACCTCTGTATTGCTGACTACAATAACAACGTAGTTTGCCAACAAAACAATTTTTCAGTTGTTTTACGTGCCCTATTTATCTAGCGACATTAATAAGATTTCACGTTAATTTATGTTACTTTATTTTTTACATGACATGTAGGTATCAAACTTTTTGAACTGTTTTGAGTCCAATTTCTACACGAAACGATAAAAAATAAACAAATTACCTTTGATCGTTGAAATGCCCTGTCCTTCAAGTACCTTCAGACGTATGTATCTACTTCCTACAACTATGATCCCCTTGGGAAATGAACCTCTAATAAAAGGGTGAGATTACGATTAGAGTCGATCTTCCATTAGTATCTTCAGCTCTGCAACAATGAAATTAAAATTAATACCTCTAAAAACAGCAATAGTCATATTTTATTTCAGTTCCTACTTTTTATCAAAATTGCGAAATTGTTTATCGTAATCCATTTTATATCAAAAACGTGTCATTTGAATAATTATGATATCCAAGTCATTCATGCCAACACCAACTGTTGTGTGATATAACAGCGATCATCTCGCAGTGACTGAATATTCAAGTCGTTCTTGATATTGCCTAATTTGAATTGAAACATGCCCAGATCTTTGTGGATATGTATGGATAATGCATACAAATATTTGTTTTAGCTTCTCAATTACACGTACAATGAATAAATAAGCATAATCGGATGAAACAATGGAACGGCATTGTAATAAAATTCTGCTTCGTTCATCCACGTCTCTGACTGCGAAGTTCCACTGAAATCGGTGTATCGTTTAATACGAGGGGGCGTGATTGTTCAACGTTTTCTACTGAAAGATGTTTGCGTAAAAATCAAGTGGGCTTTAGAAATCCTAGTAGATAGCTTCTTCGAAAGCCCGCACGTATCTGATCGTAACAATTTGGCCAAAAAATATGTCAACCGAGCGCCCACGACCGCTTTGACAAGGAAAGATGTCATTGACGCCCACTTATTTCGCCTTTTTTAATTGACCAAGCTTCACACATCCAACTATTAGATATCTACAAAATTGATAACATGAAGCATGTGTGTATGTAGGTACGTCCTATAAGTAGAATAACTGCGATATGTATATTATATGTACAATTACGTACTTATGTAGATATAATAATTTTCGGTTTTACAGGCTCGGTCGGGACTTGAGCCTTGACGAAATTCTTGTACAAATTAGATTGGGTGCATCGGATTGCGATTTTCGATCATTTAGGGAACCGGACCATAGGTTCAACCATAATGGGGATGGGGGGGGAGGTTCTTAAAGAGAAACCAGATTAAGACAAGTCCCTGAAAGATGGTAGCAGCTCTTTCAGTACTTAGGGTGGCAGAGATCACGAGGATCGGTATGGCACTCTGATGCACAATACTGCGATGTGGAAGGCAACGGGAAACCACCCCATTATGATCCCGAGTGAAACGTATCACATAGATTAAAAGATGACGTCCTCTAAGGGAAAAGCACTCCGGATGTAAATATGTCTCTGACTAGACCTTCATGCCTTTGAAAGTGTTATACCGGCCTATTTCGCCTATTTCTTACTGATTTCCTGAGGCATGAAGATCAAGTCAGAGACATATTAGAGGCAGACACAGGAGTTAGGAGGGGTAAAGGTAGACCTAGATTAGATTACTGTTCGCAATAGGTGAGGATGTGGGATGTTCTAGTTTCATGAAAATGCGAATATAAACTCAGGATAGTAAGGAGTGGAGGTGCATGTCCAAACAGTCTTAGGAGTAACGACCTTATGATGATGTCCTCTGTTCTCCTATTCTTTCTAATACCTTTTCATTTGTAACCTTCTCTATCCACAGTATCATAATTCACTGATATTAGTCCTTATGTATTGAACGTACGGGGTGGGATTTGGTGGGATCGAAACAGGAGGTCTCCCCCACCACTGTACCATAAAAAGTTCGTAGCGGTCTCACCCCCATAAAAAGTTATGGGGGTTAGATGGGGGTGCGGGTAGGGGGACCGAAAAAGGGTATTGGGATCGAAAGAGGGTGGTCACCTGAGTAAAACCCTATACAAAATTTGCGACGGTCTCACCACCATAAAAAGTTATGGGGGTTGAAAGTTGATTATTTTGACAATTTTCATACACTATAATTCAAATAAAATTCAATAAAAAAAATACTTTCAAGCGGGTGGAGGTGGGGGATCGAAAGAGGGTGGTCACTTGAACAGAACCCGATAACTTAACGTAACCTAACCTAACCTACCCTGTTGATAAAGATATTTAAATAATGTTTTATATAACTTTCTCAATATTTTTATGTATTTTTCATTAGTTATACCTTTGAATATTGTTTAAGAATGACTATATAAATATTTACATGCCTAGAAATGTATAAA
>NW_020442460.1:1865633-1873724 GCF_000699045.2 Agrilus planipennis | reverse complement strand
GGTCAAAAACCTCCTCGATCAGTTTTTTGCCAGCAAAGACCAAAAATTTTATGAGCGTGGAATTATGCTACTACCAGAAAGATGGCAAAAGGTGTTGGACCAGAACGGTCAATATATAATTTAATAAAGTATTTGTTTATTATACGAAAACTGTCTTTCATTTCCACAAAACAAAAACGAAATGACTTTCCGAACAACCCTATATTTAAGGATGTTGGCCCGAAGCTGGAGACTTCTAAAGTGGAGATTTTAGAATAAGGATATTCTTGAAGATATTACTCGATTTTTAAAATCACGTTGTTAGGTAACATATATGCAAAGTTATTAATGAAGAAATGACCTCGTTTGGTATGTGAAGTATTTTGGTATGAATTAACCTTATTAACAAATTGTTCGACTGCATGCAACAGTTATTATCATAATAGCTCGATTGAATAACGTGTTATTAAATGGCGACAATGGTATTAATAAAAAAGACGTTCGTAAATCTATTATTAAGGACGGCAAACGTTTTTCTACATTTTGCTACAAAGTCGATATCGCTTGAGGCGAACGTGCGCGTGTTATGGTAACGGAGACAAATTGAACCTTTTCTGCAACTTAATTATTGACAGACTTCTATAGGTAGGTACAATGTGGATAGCTGAACGATATAAACAGGAAACTTAATGCTTTTTGTAAAATAAAAGTAAGGTTAAAATTAAAAAAGTGTGTGTCGTGGGGGCACACGAGCTAAATAAAGCACGGTAGTATTAAATACGTTTTCTTGTGAGCCATGGCAGAAAAAGCCTTTTGAGATGGTATGTTATTTTCTTCTTATCTTTTAAAATAAATTAATGAGGTTAAAACCAAGGGCCTGAGATCGATTCCCGACGAGGAAATGACAGCAGCTACAATTTTTCCTCATTAATTTGAGGTTATCTGTAGTGAGTAAGTTAATTCATAATGGACCATAATGTGGGGGGGGGCGTTCCTTAAAGAGAAATCAGACTAAGACAAGTCCCTAAAATAGGGCAGCAGCTCTCTCGGTACTTAGGGTGGCAGAGATAACGAGGATCGGTATGATACTCTGGAGTAAAGCACTCCGGACGTAAATTAGCTCCCCATTCGGATGTCCGGGCCGGGACTACCTCGGGAGATGTCATCAATAAGTGCAATAGGGATAGGTGCAATATTTCACAAGGCGGAGCGTGGAATGACGATGAGGCAAGTAGGGAAATTGGTAAATTTGAAGGTTGAGATGAATAGATTAGAATTAGATGTAGTAGGCATTAGTGAAGTAGGTTGGCCAGAAGCTGGAGACTTCTGGAGTGGAGAATTTAGAATAAGAATGTGGGATGTTCTAGTTTTAGAGAAATGCGAAGATTATTTAAGGATAGGAAAGAGTGAAGGTGCATGTTCAATCAGTCTTAGGACTGACGACCTTTTGATGAAGATGATGATCAGTAGGTACTGGATGGTTTCCTCTTTGTCAATTGCAAGGATCATGAACACTTTACCNTGTATAAAAATTGGCATATTTATTAACTTTGAACCCCTACAACTTTTTATGGGGGTGAGACCGCCACGAACTTTTTATGGTACAGTGGTGGGGGAGACCTCCTCTTCGATCCCCCCCATCCTTTAGACCTTTACCAAGTTATTTTTATAAAAACTGTTTACACCTAAACTTCTTTTTATGCGATTTGAGGTACCACAAAGTATTAACTGTTATGCAACTTAAAATTTATTTTGTGGAAGGTACACGAAGTTCGACAAAATTCTGAGATTTTCCGTTTTCAGTTATGTAACTCAGTACAATGTTGTCGTTTAGAAACAAGTTGATGTTTCTATCTTCTTTCAACCCCAGTAGTTTTAAGACGATTGGCATTGTTTTTATGGTGTGACGAAGTAAATTTGCTTAATCATCTGAAACGATATCATGGTCAGATAAAACCTAAAAATTGCAATAATATCCGCGCATTGCCGCAGATGAATAGTAATTATTATTAAAGCGGTTCTATTATTGCAGCAACAATAAATCAATTAAATGAAATCAGATATTGCAACAAGCACCGATTGCATTGCGTAAATAAGTACACTTATTATTATTATTATTATTATTTGTCGTCACATGTTGGTACGACAGCGAACAGGTAAACGGCAAAAATTTTCTGTTCATTGTCTTTTTCATCGTAATTCATATTATACATGCCGGCGACAGATCTTTGAATTAGAAAAGCGGAAAAAAACAACGTGAGAATATGAGTCGAAGGAGCGATATGTAGCAATTAATTAAAACCACAATTGCACTTTTCGCACCTTATTATGGCTGCATAACACTGCCATTCACATAAAACAATTGCAGTTAAATAATTGAAAAACACGATGATAATGAGCTTCCTTATAGGGTTTATTATAAATATTTACAAAATGGAAATGAAAAAATTAATCGTTATATGTAAGTTTACATTGACATTTGCACATATGCATTAACAACAGGTACCGTTACAATTACAGCCGCAAAAAAATGATGGTCTGTAAGTAAGTGTAAGGAAGTAATTTGATTACTATGCATCATACATAAATATATAATTTATACAAACAAAATGTTTCAGAATAAAATAATTCGAAATGGTCTGTATTCTGTCGAAACTGCCAGACGCGGATCGCGATTTCGATCTTTTTAGATCTCATCAGAGCGTCGCAGACAGCTCCGACAGAACACAGACCAACTTTTACCTGCCGTCTTAACAGCGCGTTTTAGAAAATACCACAAATGGCGCGGTAAACTCCATCTGTTTAAATGGACCTTGTTGGAGCATACGTAATCCTAAAATGTAGCATCGTACTACAGATGGCGTTTACCGCGCCATTTGTGGTATTTTCTAAAACGCGCTGTTAAGACAGCAGGTAAAAGTTGGTCTGTGTTCTGTCGGAGCTGCCTGCGACGCGCTGATGAGATCCAAAAAGATCGAAATCGCGATCCGCGTCTGGCAGTTTCGACAGAATACAGACCACTTCGAATTATTTTATTCGATTATGGTAACGTGCCTATCACGTTGAGGTTAGCTACGCCGGGATTCGTTTCAGCAAGTAGATATCCATATATTTAAATGGACCTTGTTGGAGCATACGTAATCCTAAAATGTAGCATCGTACTACAGATGGCGTTTACCGCGCCATTTGTGGTATTTTCTAAAACGCGCTGTTAAGACAGCAGGTAAAAGTTGGTCTGTGTTCTGTCGGAGCTGCCTGCGACGCGCTGATGAGATCCAAAAAGATCGAAATCGCGATCCGCGTCTGGCAGTTTCGACAGAATACAGACCACTTCGAATTATTTTATTCGATTATGGTAACGTGCCTATCACGTTGAGGTTAGCTACGCCGGGATTCGTTTCAGCAAGTAGATATCCATATATTTAAATGGACCTTGTTGGAGCATACGTAATCCTAAAATGTAGCATCGTACTACAGATGGCGTTTACCGCGCCATTTGTGGTATTTTCTAAAACGCGCTGTTAAGACAGCAGGTAAAAGTTGGTCTGTGTTCTGTCGGAGCTGCCTGCGACGCGCTGATGAGATCCAAAAAGATCGAAATCGCGATCCGCGTCTGGCAGTTTCGACAGAATACAGACCACTTCGAATTATTTTATTCGATTATGGTAACGTGCCTATCACGTTGAGGTTAGCTACGCCGGGATTCGTTTCAGCAAGTAGATATCCATATATTTAAATGGACCTTGTTGGAGCATACGTAATCCTAAAATGTAGCATCGTACTACAGATGGCGTTTACCGCGCCATTTGTGGTATTTTCTAAAACGCGCTGTTAAGACAGCAGGTAAAAGTTGGTCTGTGTTCTGTCGGAGCTGCCTGCGACGCGCTGATGAGATCCAAAAAGATCGAAATCGCGATCCGCGTCTGGCAGTTTCGACAGAATACAGACCACTTCGAATTATTTTATTCGATTATGGTAACGTGCCTATCACGTTGAGGTTAGCTACGCCGGGATTCGTTTCAGCAAGTAGATATCCATATATTTAAATGGACCTTGTTGGAGCATACGTAATCCTAAAATGTAGCATCGTACTACAGATGGCGTTTACCGCGCCATTTGTGGTATTTTCTAAAACGCGCTGTTAAGACAGCAAGTAAAAGTTGGTCTGTGTTCTGTCGGAGCTGTCTGCGACGCGCTGATGAGATCCAAAAAGATCGAAATAGCGATCCGCGTCTGGCAGTTTCGAGTTTCAGCAAGTAGATATTCATATATTTAAATGAACTTTGTTGGAGCATACGTAATCCTAAAATGTAGCATCGTACTACAGATGGCGTTTACCGCGCCATTTGTGGTATTTTCTAAAATGTTTCAGAGTTTTCAATTCGGGGGTAAAGCTCAGAAACCACCGAACAAATTTCACAAATATTTTTACTGTTCCATGGGATAATCTGTTAACCTAATCAGAAAAATTTTAGCTTATTCCTTCAGTGGTACCACAAGTTACTGGAGTATAATGTGTTCCTATTAAGATCCACAGTTTCAAGAGTAATTTTTTTCCTACCGTTACCTTCGTTTAAGGAAGAAAACAACATAAACGAAATTATTGTTGTCGCAGTCATGTCCTTCCTATGATCGGTAAACGGCATATTAAAGCAACGAAAAGACCCTTTGCGTTGTATTATCTATATCGATAAATAATAAAGTAATCTTGGTATTATTTACGTTATAAATATTATGATTTCGTTGAAATTCAATAGGAAAACAGGGGTCCTATGGAAGTCACTAAAAAATAGGCGCGTTAGGTTGCTGTAAGATATCTTCTCAGGCATGAAAAAAAAACCTTTGGGTGTTTCATTCCCACCAGCTAGTAATGCTGGTGGGCGGGCAGTCCCTCCGGATTACGCCGGAAGGTAGGGCGGAAGGCCCTCTTCAGCCTATTTTCAGGAATCGTGGGAATGGTGGTTCGGGTGGGAAAGATGAGACGGACGAAATGAAGACAGAAAAGAATGAAAGATTATCTGTGGAATATTACTGCACCGGCATTTGCCTAAGTGGTCCAAGGAAACCACAGAAAAACTTGGACCAAGGCAGACGGACGCGGAATCGAACCGGATGCTAAGCAATGGTCTAAACAGCTTAGGTATGAAGGGGTATACCTATATATACAAAACAAATATATGAGGGTGGTGGTCGTATTTTCCAGACGATATTTTTAGTAATAGACCATTTCAGGGATTATCAAGAATAATCCTGTTCTCTGAGACCCTCAAAACTGATATTCATTTTATATTTAAATCTCTCGACTTAATCTGTTTACGTCTATAATAATAATTCATGTTTATGGCCGTAATTTTCGTTACGATTAGAAGAAAATTACTTACATTAAGTAGTCGTGAATCTTATTTTTTGTAACGCATGCTTTAACTATTTATATTAAAATTCAACGTCCAAGTATTATCTATTAAGTTAATAGTTTATAAATTATACTTTCAACGAGGTGATTACATTCTTGGAAGAGCTGAAAGTGCACAAAGTTGTTAATTACCGATAAGCTAAATGTTCTGTCGCAGCTATCAGTTCCCTTATTGCAAATTTTTGAAACTGCCTGTGAACTTTAAGATAAAAGCGAAACATTTGCTGTGATCATCGTAAAAATTTTAATGCGCTTCCTGATGTTTATACATATTGATTTAAAGTGTAATCACTTGCACCGGAAAACATATGAATAATAACTTCTGAAGCTACTCTTGCATAATGAATGGTAGAGGTAATTTAGAATGACATGAGCCTTATCGTTCATGGGAAAGTAAGTGACAAAATTTCACTCAATGTTTTTGAAATGTATAGTATGAATTCGATAAGGTCTCCAAAGGGCCATGCTAAACTATCATAGCTACAAAAACCTAAGCTACAAATAATAGGGTAAAGTCAAAATAAATTTTTATTTGTACAATACTTAAATAAAATGGAAGAGATGTTGACAAAACAGTATTGTATGAAAATTAATAAAAGTAAAACAAGAATACTGGTTCGCAAGGGAGGAACAAGTAGGGAAAGCGAATATAAAGATAGGAGACCAAAAATTAGAAAAAGTGACTGATTTTAGGTATCTAGGAAGTCAGATAAGTCAGGACGGAAGGAATAGTAGGGATATAAAGCAGAGGATAGAGCAGGGTCGAGTCGCCTTCATTAAAAGGAAATCACTTCTATGCTTGCGAATAGTTAATTTAGAAATTCGAAAATGATTGTTAAAGGTGTACGTTTGGAGTGCGACGCTGTACGGGTGCAAAACATGGACGGTGGGCGAGGCGGAAAAGAAAAGGTTAGAAGCGTTCGAAATGTGGTGATACAAGCAAATGATAAGAATACCGTGGATAGAGATGGTTAGAAATGAAGAGGTATTAGAAACAATAGGTGAACAGAGGACTCTATGGAAGTCAATAAGAAACAGGCGAGATAGGTTGATAGGACACCTTCTTAGGCATGAAGGCTTATTCAGAGACATATTGGAGGCAGAAATAGGAGTTAAGAGGAGTAGAGGTAGATACAGTGGACCCCCGATATTCCGGCCCCTGGCTAATCCGGCACCCCCTGTAATCCGACATGGTCTATTATTTATTATGTATTGATTATTTTTTTGACGATCTTCGCTAATGCATGATTGAACAAGTTATAACTTGTACGCACCACCACTATTGTTCTCGACGCGTAGATTATTGTTTTGATTCTGATTGCTTAGTTTGAATTTAACTGCATGTGTTCCGGTCTAGCGTGTGTTCATTGTTTAGTGTTTATTCATTGTGTATTATGTATTCGTACCTAGTAACGTCGTCACAAGCTCAGAAGCGAAAGCACAAAACACTGACAATTAAAGAAATGTGATATTTTAGACTGCCTAAATCGTAAGTCTTAGGCAGTACTCTATAATCCGACAAATTCGCTAATCCGACACTGCCCTGCGAACTGTATGTCGGATTATCGGGGGTCCACTGTATAGGTTAGATTACTGTTCACAAATATCGGGTTGTTCGGAAAGTCATTTCGTTTTTTCCCGACAGAGGATTTAATTGTATTCTTTTGCAGCCAACTTCACATTTAAGCCGTATAATTTTTATATGCTTTGAGAGCTCATATAGCANGTGTTGTGCAGTGGTATGACCAAAATTCAGTTCTATTGGCATCAACCGCTTTGGGAAAAGACCCTATTGATGAATGCAAAAGATGGTCAAAAAAGGATTCGAAGTACATCAATGTTCCAAGACCAAAGATAGTAAAATGTTATAACGAATGCATGGGAGGAATTGACCTCATAGACCGCGTTATTAGTTATTACAGAATACAGAGTAAGCACAATGACCAAAAAGTGGACCGTAAAATGTATTCTACACTTTGTTGACTTAGCTATTGCTAATTCTTGCATGTTATATAGACAGGATCGTAAAAAAATGGGTGATCGTCCAAAAGATATAATGCAGTTTCTTGACTTCAAACTTAAAGTTGCTAAACTGCTACTTGAACTAAGAGACTGTCAAGATGAAAATTTGAATACTTTGAGACTTAAAACAAGAAGTCATCCACAAGGATATGCTTCTCCGCTAACAACCAAGCCAACAACTTCATGAGAATAGCGCTATCATTTTCCTGCATTGGCATCCACCTGAAGAACTGTAAATTTAAAAAATGTCATAAGAAAACCAAATTTTACTGTTCACGTTGCCAAATCTTTTTATGTATAACTGCTGAACATAACTGTTTTGCTAGGTATCATTTATTAACTAGGCTGTAGGGTATTATGTAGATTCAAATAAAGTGTAATACTAATATTTTGAGTTCTTATTGATGCCATAATTTGGGCAAGAGTAAGAACTAATGCCCATTTAAGTGGACTCGTTTTTTTGTAGAAAAAGTAATTAGAAAAAAATTTAAACACCATTAATATGCATTAGAGACCTAAAATCTCCAAAAAAATGGATTTCAATAAATTTGCACGTTCCAGTTTTTCTCGGGTCCTAGGAGGATACAGGGAGGGCCTGAAGTTTTTAACAGCCCAAACGATGCCCAATAGTTCCAGTTTAATGGTGGAATAGCGTAAGCTGATGATTTAATGATGCA
>NW_020442460.1:1860170-1864947 GCF_000699045.2 Agrilus planipennis | reverse complement strand
AGATCTTATAAGCAGTTCTTGAGGTGAATGATTCATAATTTTCTGTAAATATTACCAGCGAACATCTATTATTATATTGTAAATGAACATTATAACTATTTTATAATATTATGGTTTTTTCTTTATTTTATATTTTGGTAGACCTATTTTCCGAACTTTATGAAGTTCCGAATGTGTAGGAATTGTTCCTATTGTAAGAAATGTTTTAATGTGTTAAAAATTGAGGTTAATTTATTGACACATGCATGAAGTGTAAATTATTTAATTTAAAATGAATTGAAATTCGATCACACGTGATTTCTACTTTTTAATTATTAGATTTTGTTAAACATGTTATAATCCCTTAATTGATAATGTCTGAATTCATTCAAGGTTCAGCCACCTTCGTTACAGTTAGCAGCATTTATCACACATACATAAAAGTCTCAAAACATAAAATAGTAATGAAAGGTTGTTAACCCACCTTTCTCAACCAAAATCCCATTGTAATATTTCACCCTTTCTGAATGAACTTTTTTGCCGTCCTCGGCATTCAAGTTCCTTTGAAGGAAAAGAATGGTGGAGAGACTGGAAGTGACTCCTAAATAAGAAGGGAATTCGGAAACGGTGACTTTGCTGACGTCGAAGAGTCGGAAGGACAAATGATTTCATTAATATGAACCTTTATTCTGTCAACGGTGACCTTGCGAAATGCCACATGCACAAATCCACTTGACAAAACGATAGATTAGATTGTTCTTTAATTGTGCTTTAATTTTCTTTGCACGTTCCACGGGACACTGCGATAATGCCAACCGTGGCAAAAAGTCAAGGTTTGGCCTACGATATTTTGTCTATTCACTGGATTGCCTTACGTATGAAAGTTGCCTAAAAAACTCGCTCATTTTTTCTTAATATTCTTCGTACATATCGTCAATGATCGTGACCTTAGAAAAATACAGGGTTCTTAAAACAAATGACTAGATATTGTTTATAAAAATATGGGTGATATTTTTTTCGTATGAGTATAAAATAACAAGGAGGAGACATAAGATATTAGTTAGAGACATATTAGAAGCAGAAACAGGAGTTAAGATGGACTGTGAAAGGCTAAGTTTATGTATGTATGTAGTTTTAGGGAAACGCGAAGAGTAAGTCAGATTATTGGAAGAAATAGTGTGTCCAACCAGTATAACATCAATAATCCCTTTTAAATGCGATCGTTTATGTCAGTAATGGTTCTGGGGCTTTTTAACTGTCGTTTATTAAGGTGTCTCGTAGTCAACGTTTTGTCGATCATATGAATGACAATTTTCAGGAGTGTGTCATCGTCGAACGATGACTTCGGACAATGAGCCTTCATAAACAATGCTCGAGAACCATTACCGATACAAGTTCTAACCTATTAACTTCCAAATGCAGCGTTTGTTACATAAAAACTTGTTTAACTCATAACGCATAATGTATTATTTCATTTATTTTTAATTGATAATCTAATTTTTCGATAAATTACAACTCATCATCATCATCATAAGGTTATCAGTCCTAAGATTTGTTTGGACACGCACCACTCTTTCCTATCCTGCGCTAATCTTCGCATTTCCCTAAAGCTAGAGCAACCCATATCCTTAACTATTTGCGAACAGTAATCTAATCTAGGTCTACCTCTACCCCTCCTGACTTCCGTTTTTGCGTCTTATATGTCTCTGACTAGACCTTCATGCCTCAGAAGGTGTCCTACAAACCTATCTCGGCTATTTCTTATTGACTTCCATAGAGTCCTCTGTTTTCTTACTCTTTCTAATACCTCTTCATTTCTAACCTTCTCTATCCATGGTATGCTCATCATACGCCTGTAACATTACATTTCGAACGTTACTAACTTTTCTTTTCCGCAGGGCCCACCGTCCATGTTTCACATCCGTACAGCGCCTCGCTCCAAACATACACTTTTAACAGCCTTTCTAAATTAACCGTTCGCGAGCATAGAAGTGACTTCTTTTTATTGAAAGCGACTCGGCCCTCGCTATCCTCTACTTTTGTCTCTACTACTTCTTATCTGACTTCCTAGATACTTAAACTCAGCAACTTCTTCTAATTTTTCGTCTCCTATCTTTATATTCGCTCTTTCCCTAATTTTCCTTCCCTTGCATACCAGTATTATTGATTTACTTTATTTATTTTCATACACTACTGTTTTGTCATTACCGCTTCCATTTTATTTAAAGCTATCTCTAACTCCTCCTTGCTAGATGCTGATACTGCTATAACAACTACACATTCAAAAAATTGAAATAGAAACTATGGCTTAAAATTAGGCAAAAACATATCGAAGTACTTATTACATACCCACAAAGAGACATTATATACATGTATCTATAAAGGTGCAACCAAGGTAATAGATACAATTAATGATTCATCAAGTCATGTAGGTTGATGTTTTTACAAATTACTTGACTTTGACTTGAAAATGAAATGTCAAGTAATTTCAAGCTATTTAATCTTACTCGATATCGGCCCGAATCAACGTAGCTGCTCTTAAACATTTCCTAAAAATAAGCAATTTAAAAATCTCTTTCACCATACAGTTGGTTGGCTTTTTGTCAGTATGAAAAGCTACTGTTGAACTATCATTATCGCCCATGCCATTAGAAGTTTCATTTCATCATCTTGAATTTTGCGCCGGCACCTTGACAACATACTAATAATTCAATAGCAAAGGTATTTTTCAATGTAAATATTACAATTCGACTATATATTCTAAAGAATTTTATGAAAGGAATTATGACCGGCCACACAAACAAAAGCAATAACGTAAAAAGTCATAAGGTTTAAAAAACTGATAGTCCCATGTTCATGGAAAGTGAATGCATCGANAGCACTTTTGTAGGTAACCAGCCTAGAACCTCAATTCCAATAACATCATTTTTACCCAATTATTATAGATAATGCTTTTTGTATCAATCAATGAACAAACATATTTTTCGACATTACAGTTGAATTTAACGTTAAAAATATTGATATGCTCCTGCATCGCATAACGCATATCACACGTCACATGTATGCTATTGTTATTACTAATTATTTAGTACCTAGTTTTAAACTTTGAGAGTGAGAAAATTAGCACTCTTTAAAAATAGGGCAACCTAAACTTTTATTACTACTTCGGTAATTATTCTATTTATTTACAGTACTGTTACTATTCACTGTTCTATTTATTTCACTTCTATCACTTTCAATTTATCTCTTGGTTCACCTCTGCAACGGTCAATTTATTTCTACTCTTCACTTCTGGAACAGTCAATTTATTTCTACTCCACATCGGCGATCGTCTCTTTCTTTTTATCCTCCCTTGCCTCCTTTCGGGAACGTTCTTCAGCCTTCCAGAGAAGTCTCGGTTTCTTTGAACGGTTTAATTGCTTTCCCGGAACGCAGGTACGCCACACACGTCTACAGATACGGCGCACATGAAGAAAAGCGCCCGCGGCTAGTCGGCGAATCGATAAGCCGCTCACACACACGTATGCCCGATCGCACACAATCACGGTCGCGGTCGCTACAATAAGATAAAAGAGTGACCCCACAAATAAACTAAGAATTGCCCGTTTTCTTGCCCTCAAATGATTATTAACGATGAGAGCATGTTGAATACTAAATTTCAAGGTGGCGAATGCTTGGTTTCTGGGATATGAGCAATACAACTAATACACGATGATAAACTACCCTTCTTCTTGAACGATGAACTTGAGTTGGGGAAAAAACGTTGAATGTACTATAAATTGCATTCTGATAGCAGTATATCGGATATAAAAGAATAACAAATATTCCCACTATATTTTTTTGTATATCTATGAAAATTAAAATAAGAAAAGTGGATGAAAATTTACTTTTAACAATAAATATAATATATACATATATTTGTTTATTGTTTGGGAAAGGTAATGGAGGTATCTAACATGTCAGCATTCTGTATTTGATTCCCATTGTACTATCCATACCCGAGGTACCATGTGATCGTTCGTAGTAGGCATGTGACATAACATATGATTATCCGATTTGTTACACCAAAGGAAATTCTGATGTAGCTTTTTCCAATAATGCTTTTCTTATGTGTCAGCGCCTCATTATTCCTTTTTATTCTCATGCGATCTTCACAGTGATCATGCGGTGAAAATTCGCCAATAATAAGTTTTCACCCCGTTCTTATACCCCATCGTCAGTCATAAAATAAATGCAGAAATAATAGTTATCGCCCCAGATTCACACCTTTTACAATAAAAATGCAATATTTGATATGATTACTGGGGTTTCCATGATTTTAGTAAGGGATAATTTTCCATTCTCTAATCGACCGGTTTTGGAAACAGATTTATAGTTTACTAACATCTTTACCCGCGGCTTCGTCCGCTATTTGCTTTGGGTCGAGAGCATAGGTTTGGTTTGGAGCTGGCATTTACTTATTAATATATTAGTTTATTTATTTATTTTTAATTTATGTATTTATTTCGTATGCGTGCAATTAATTCTTAGAGTAGCCTATTTTTTTCTCAAAGCTTTTATTAATCTTTATACTAATTAAATTAATTTAAAAAATTTCGTGGTTAGACGTGAAAGGTAATACCTACGTTTCAATAAAAAAGTATAGTTGGGACGATCAAAATTGGCATAGTACGCAATAAATTATCTGTGAGAATGGACGTATCTTCTTTCTTGTTTCCTCTTGGTGCGTTTTCAACACGATTTTGTTAAGTTAGGAAATACTTCATGTGTAATACACACAAAGTGAAAAGAGATAACC
>NW_020442460.1:1809231-1859918 GCF_000699045.2 Agrilus planipennis | reverse complement strand
AGGTTGTTTAGGTACGCTAAAGATCAGGGTCAGCTTTGTAACTGCCTGGTTGGAATTATATCTTTAAAAAAGTGTCTTTGCTTTCCTAAATTCCTGAGAATATTGAACTTTCTTTAAAGTCCCATGCTGACAACATGCTCAAATTCTGCTTGTCTACATCTCTTTCTGTAATGTTTTCCTTTAATGGTGTCCTCTGCAATTCCTACTTGTCATCTCTTTTCTACGCTTACGAAATTCCCTGTAATGTCTGTCGTGAGTAAAAGTAGGCATTCTGACAGCAACCGCTCTAAATAATCCAGTTGATAAGGTGAAAGAACACAGTTAATGCGACAGTTTTATTGCGGAGTATGCCAATTTTAAACGACCCAACCATAAATGAGATGTTATAACTTCAAACTGTAGTAATTTATTTCTAAAGAATTTTTGTAAATTAACAAATATTAATCAATGAATACGTTTTATTTTCCCTTGTCAAACAACCCAAACGATACCAAAAATTAATAATAATTCCAGTGAAGGAAGCGAACTAGTTGCAGCGTAAGGTTTAGGGACCGCGCACGTTCGAACAACGTCGTCTGCCCATTCGGGTAAGCACAGGTACCGATCTGTGCTTCCCCTCCCCTCACTCTCAGCTTGCCGTCCGCCATATGCATTCGCTTCAATTATGGTGTGTAGCGCATAGCAGCCTTTGCGTAACGCGTATTGAATTTATACCTATTCCCTTCCTTCATATTTTATTTTTGTGACAAAAAGTAGCCTATATGTTTCTCCCAGGTCCCATCTATCACTTTGCCAAAATTCAACTAAATTGGTTTAGCAGTTTAAGCGTGAAAACGTAACAGACAAACTTATTTTTGCATTTATAATATTAGTATGGATTCCTATTAATAATAAAACTTAGGAGTTCAAGATTTTCCTGCTAATTACTGGAATTCTTGTTCTGTTTAATATTGTATAAGGTTAGTTTCCACCCTCTTACATGTGTGTTTCAATTACTATGTGGAAGCACTTTTGTAGGTAACCAGCCTAGAACCTCAATTCCAATAACATCATTTTTACCCAATTATTATAGATAATGCTTTTTGTATCAATCAATGAACAAACATATTTTTCGATATACAGTTGAATTTAACGTCAAAAATATTAATATGCCCCTGCATCGCATAACGCATATCGCAATTTACACTCACACGTCACACGTATGCTATTGTTATTAGTAATTATTTAGTACTTAATTTCTTAATAAATAATTAGGTTAAGTATGGTTAAGTTAGTTTAGGTTGCCTTGATTTGAAATTTAATCTTAAAATACATTTCGGGATTCAGGGGTGTCACTTAGTTTTTTCCAATCTCTGATCAGACTATTTCAAAGAAGAGTGTGAAACACAGAGTAAAGTGTATTATGTTCTCGCCTATTACTTATCTTTTAAATTAAATTCTGGAGTTGGTTGTTAAGAGCATGGGTTTACACCGTCATCTGCTTATCAAGTTAAAATTAGAGTATATTATTATCGGCCTTATCAAATTAAAAAATATCCTTCTGTCAATCAACATAACACGTGTAAAATTAATTATAAATTAGGTAATGACAACCATGTCGATATTTACCTAAAACCGTTACGATTGACCAATCATTTCACGGAGTTTCTTTCTTCACCCTTTGACAACAACAGTTAGTACCAGTAAGCATCAAGAAATTCTTGTTATGCGCTAATAAGTGTTCTACTATTCGTTTCAAGATGTTGGAGATATGCCCCCTCCCTTTATTAGGAAAATTGAAGAAATTGCTGAACATTTTCGTCTAGTACTGTACAGTTCTAGCCGATCTCCTAAAAGCGCCCATCGAGAGCTCTGCTCGTTCAAGTTTGTTCCAACTATTTCTGTCTTGCTCACGCCTAGTGTGTATTCTTTCTATCTTCGCGCAGATTTATTCAAGGTCACAATTCAAACAAATGAAAATGGGCTGTATTTTTTATTCCTTTTCGTCGCTTTATGATTTTATTGATAAAGACCAACCTCTGCATCGTCGAATTGTAGCAAACTACTGGAAATTATTTTTAACACGTCCACATACGAACGCCTACCAGTGTTCGCAGACATTCGCAACTTGCTTTTCCTTTTGATCCTNTGTCATCAATAGGGATAGGTGCAATATTTCACGAGGCCGAGCGTGCAATGACGATGAGGCAAGTAGGGAAATTGGTAAATTTAAAGGTTGAGATGAATAGATTAGAATTAGATGTAGTAGGCATTAGTGAAGTAGGTTGGCCAAAAGCTGGAGACTTCTGGAGTGGAGACTTTAGAATAAGAATGTGGGATGTTCTAGTTTTAGAGAAATGCGAAGATTATTTAAGGATAGGAAAGAGTGAAGGTGCATGTTCAATCAGTCTTAGGACTGACGACCTTTTGATGAAGATGATGATCAGTAGGTACTGGATGGTTTCCTCTTTGTCAATTGCAAGGATCATGAACACTTTACCCCAATGTAATAAGTTAGTATTTTTCGGTTTTTAATTTTGTTTTACTGGAACGCATCGCGATTTTTACAACCATAAAGATCTAGTAAATAATGGCACTTCAGCTGTATTTGATTTTTATTTTAACATAATAAATATTATACTTTGGACTCCAGCTCAAGGTTTTTAACGTGAGATACGATTATTTACGATTCCTATTTCTTCATATCAATCAATGTAAAGTGTAAGTACAATTTGTCTTTCATTTTTTTTTCTCTTCCCAATCAACATTCGCCATTAAACTCATTACAAGTTGTTCTTTATTTCCGAAGTGGCCGTTGTTCTCATACTGAACTGATACACAAGGCAACACAACACGCCATGTACAATGCGAATCGGGACAATGAAGCAACAATGTACCGTTGATTCTTTCCTTCCAGTCCATTAGAAACTGTCATTCGCGTATCTGTAATGTGAGAAGCTCATTTCTTTCAGTTCGTTCGGCGTCATTGCCGCTCCGAAATAAGAAGAATGATCGTGGATACCTCTTCCTCATTAGTTAGGTCTAAAGGAAGACTACGCAGTACGTACGAGTATCGAACTTGGTCGTATTCGGAATACCAATTATACCCACACTTGAATCTACACGATCAAGAATTCAGTAAGGCATTTCTGTGAGTGCAGATATCAGATAAGCGATTTATTTGAAATACTGACATTTAAAATGCAAATACAATATAAAAATACCTATCTTTATCTTGCATTTAAATACTTTTTTGAGAAAAGCATTTTGTATTTTAATATTTGAATACTTTTCCAAACGTATTTTGTATTTGTAAAATGCAAAACACATTTTTGTTGTTAAAAGTTTTGCTAGTATTACCGATCAAACATTATATAAAATGATGAATGAAAGCTGCTCATATCGGTCATTGAAGGTTTTAGAAACTTAAAAAGGGGATAGAGACATTCCATGAATTCCTTGAAAATGGATAATCTAAAATATTGGATCGACATTGTTTTCCGAGTTCAATGTCATGATCCATAGAATTGTGAAGTTCCAAATTGATATCAGCACCTGACAAATGACTACTTATCTTACCTTTAAAAGGAACTAAGAAATTCTATGAATTACGACAAAACAGCCCGGAAAACAATATCGAATCGATACACGTTAGCTGTGTAAAACTGAAAACTACAAGATACTATGGTATGCTGATGAATGCGTATAATCCAAAATTCTTGAAAAACGATTTGAAAAACTTTACTTCATTTTACTAAACCCTGAAACAGTGACAACAACTCTAATATATACACAACAATTCAAGCTACGAATTATCCTTCTTTTTAGAGCTGTTCTGCTCGCAGCTCGTATCTCCCAGATAAACGTACGCTAACGGATGATTAGTTGACAAATATTGGGGATGCACGCATATTATTTCTGGATAACCTAACCTTTGCAAAAGAACAGCAATGTAATATCATAATAGCACAGCAAGCAGATTACTTCATTAGAGCAATATTTATGTTTAAAAGTCAATAGTTTTACGGTTTCTAAGTGAAATTCTTATAACTTCTCAATTATCTGTAGTTAGACATATCAAGTGAAAAGTACATTGAAGATTTGTCAATTATAAAAACCAAAAAGGGTTAAATCAACGATGATGATGTCTCTTCATAATTTACGATATTGTTAGAGCAAACCCTGCGAGTCACTGGGTATCTACCTACTAAATTTTTGAAGGTGAAGTTACACACGAAACTCTTAAATCATTTACCAGATATAAATTATTAATATTTCTATGTAGTGCGAGTGCAATAATTCAAATGATGCATCAACCAGCCAATTTATGGACTGAACTATTGTGTAGTGCAGCGAATAGGTAGAGTTTTACTTACGATTAAATGGGTACCGATAGCAGTGCGCAGCCTGCTTGATTCAGCCATCGCCACGGGATAGTTATAAATTCGCATGCCGACTCACGCATTTACATGAAACTCGAGATTTTATCGATGTAAAATATTCGTTTGCTGATATTTGCTAGAACTCTGATGAAGCAAATTTGTAATGCACTTTATTACATCAATAATTTATCTTTCTTACACGGAACAAAACTGTTAGTCGGAAAAATTAGTGTAACGGTTAAACGGTACTTCCAGTGATAAATTGGTGTTTAATACATCTGTTCCGTGTTACGGGAAACGGTGCCGACTGATAAAAATGTTTCTGATATTATATACCGTTCATCATTCGTATGTCGGAAATTTTATCATATCTAATATTGTTTCGTCGTTTAGGTTTGTGACCGAATGACATGGCCTAGAGGTTTACGTCATTGCTTAGCATTTGGGAGGCCACCGGTTCGATTCTGGGTCCGTTTGGCCCGGTCCAAGTTTATCTGTGATTTCTTGGATCATATAGGCAAATACTGGGGCAGTAACATTTCACAGATAAAATCTTTCAACTCTTCTGTCTTTATTTTCTCCACCTGAACCACCACCCGTCCATTCCCTCGATTCCTAAAAGGAAACTGAAGCGGACCTTCCGCCTTATCCTGGGCTGAGAAAGAAGAGACGGACGAAGTGAAGACGGAAGAGATGAAAGATTTTATCTGTGAACTATTACTGTCTTAGTTCACAGATAAATTTTTTATTCATTGGCTAATCTTGAGCTTATGACTGCAATCTGCCTAAATCCAAGTTTCCCTGTGGTTTCTTGGATCATGTAGGCCAATGCTGAGGTAGTAATAGTCCACAGATAAAATCTATCATCTCTTCCGCCTTCATTTCTTCCATCTCTTATTTCTCAGCCCAGGATAAGGCGGAAGGTCATCTTCAGTTTCTTTTTAGGGATCCAGGGAATAGATGGGTGGTGGTTCAGATGGAGAAAATAAAGACAGAAGAGATGAAAGATTTTATCTGTGGAATGTTACTGTACAAGTATTGGCCTATCATCATCATCATAGGGTCGTCAGTCCTAAGACTGGTTGGACACATACATCCTGAGCTAAACTTCGCATTTCCCTAAAACTAGAACAACCCACATCCTTAACTATTTGCGAATAGTAATCTAATCTAGGTCTGCCTCTACTCCTCCTAACTCCTGTTTCTGCCTCTAATATGTCTCGGACTAGACCTTCATGCCTAAGAAGGTGTCCTACCAACCTATCTCGCCTATTTTTTATTGTCTTCCATAGAGTCCTCTGTTCTCCTACTCTCTCCAATACCTCTTCATTTCTAACCTTTTCTACCCACGATATCCTCATCATTCGCCTGTAACACCACATTTCGAACGCTTCTAAACTTTTCTTTTCCGCCGCGCCCACTGTCCATGTTTCGCACCTACACCTTTAACAACTTTTTTCGAATTTGTAAATTAACCGCTCGCGAGCATAGAAGTGATTTCTTTTTATTAAAGGTGACACGACCCTGCGCTATCGTCTGCTTTATATCCCTACTACTTCTTCCATCCTGACTTATCTGACTTCCTAGGTATCTAAAATCAGCCACTTCTTCTAATTTATCGTCTAGATGATCCAAGAAATCAGAGAAACCTTGTTTTAAGGCAGATTGCAGTCATGAGCCCAACATTATGGAGCTAACTGAAGATTAAAACCATCAAATATAGGATGGAAGAGTTCATTAGGTTTACTTTCGATATCCAGGATGTTACTTTTAATCAGAATCTTAAATTAAAACAGACAGCTATTTTGATTTAATCCTATTGGAAATAAGCGGACGAGTCTAAATGTCTCCATCCGGTGCACAGATGGTTGCATAAACATCTACTCTAATCGCATGCTATAACCTCATACATCATGAAAACATCGCCGAAATTAAGATGTAAACGCTATTCTATTATGCCAAACCGACAACGGCTTTTACTCAGCCAGTCGATTTAATACATATAATGACAACAGAATGTGCTTCTATAATCATCAGATAGCAAACGAAGGTATACATTTCTCTTAGTCAAAATAACACGTTCATAAGAACATAATCGATTATTCCCTCACTGATCTGTTTATTTTATTAACGACTCATTAAGCTAGCCGATCGATCTTAAGAGTATGTTATCATCGTTGGCAGACATTAACAGTTTTAATCAGTGATACATCAAACTAATGCGTTAATTATTGTTAATGATCTTGTCAGGATAGTAAGCAATGCAAAATGGAAAAGTTGAATTTACAGAGACAACAATAATAACATCTGCAGGTGAAAAGAAGTTATATTAGGTTAGACTAAAAGATTAATATTTTCTATTATTAATGCGGATAAGAGCAAAGCTATATTGCATTGATATGTAATGATTATTTTCTGGGGAAGGTTCAGGAAGCGTATGGACTAAAGAAAATTGAAAACAGTCTACAGCTATCTACTGGTGCTAACAAAAAGCGGAACGTATTATCCGAACATATATAAACCTATCTCATTGTATACGCTGTTGTCATCGTCCTTTCGCCTAAATAGCCAGTCGCGATTTGTTTATCCTCTGTCGAACGTGTCAGTTGAAAAAGCCGGACACGGTCTATTAGGTTTAGAAACTCGATCGTTGAGTCGACCGTTCGAAACGATCCGAGAATACCTACCTAGAAGAGTATGAAATAAAAGATAGTCCGCTAAAGTACTTAGGTATCTGGAAGCCAATGCGCCATTAATAAACAAAACAATGCCTTGCGGAAGGATTATTGTTGCTGTTAAGTAATCCAAGACACATACGTATTGAACCACATAACTAGATTTTGGCAACTATAGACACTCTAGGAATAGACATATAAGTCTAGGATGATGATTTCCGTAATTTTCGAAAAATCAATAAGGTTAAAGAAAACTTTTGGGTGTTTCATTCTCACCAGTCAGTAATGCTGGTGGGCGGGCAGTCCCTCCGGACTACGCCGGAAAGTAGGACGGAAGGCCCTCTTCAGCTTCCTTTCAGGAATCGTGAGAATGGGTGGGTGGTGGTTCGAGTGAGAAAGATGAGACGGACGAAATGAAGACAAAAGAGAATGAAAGATTATCTGTGGAATATTACTGCCCCAGCATTTGCCCAAGTGGTCCAAGGAAATCACGAAAGCTTGGACTATGACCGACGGACCCGGAACCGGCGACCTCCCGAATGCCTAGCATGGTCCTAATCTCTAAGCCATGCTATCAATGAGGTTGTTTCATCCATTGTTAAATAGCACCGTAGTTTAAAAGTAAACACATCAAGTTTAATGAGCTATTACATTTATCAGATATCATTAAGTTATAAGATTCTTTTGAAAACATTTTTGTATTTTGGAAAGTCCATTATAAAGATAAGTAGCATGTCAATAAAATTGTACCCTCTGGGTCAACAACAAGCATTGTACTTCAAAACATTCATATCATTATTGTTCAAACATTTTTACATTTTATCGTTCAACATTCATATTACTTTTCTTCAAACTTTTTCTAATAACATTTTATTCTACAGTAACATCTGCATTTAAACACCGTTGTAAATAAAGTTAATTTGTTATTAAATAACTTAAAAGTGACAAACAGTGTTTTTTTAACTCACATTGCACGATTTTACAGAGGTGGTACCTACTATAGGTATTAAAAACGGGACTCAGACATTTGGGCCATCCCAGAAAAAGTAATATCATTGATAAACATTAGGCGGTCCTTGAATTTAGTTTGTGGCCCCCAATCATAAGACAATTCATTTCATCATCATCATAAGGTCGTCAGTCCTAAGACTGGTTGGATCCTACCTCCACTTTTTCCTATCCTGAGCAAAACTTCGAATTTCCCTAAAACTAGAGCAACCTACATCCTTAACTATTTGCGAACAGTATTCTAATCTAGGTCTACCTCTACCCTTCCTAATTTCTGTTTCTGCCTCTAATATGTCTCTGACTAGACCTTAAAGTCTCCACTCCAGAAGTCTCCAGCTTCGGGCCAACGGACTTCACTAATACCTACTATATCTAATTCTAATCTATCCATCTCTACTTATAAATTGTCTAATTTTCCTACTTGCCTCATTGTCCTAACATTCCACGCTCCGACTCGTGAAACATTGCACCTATCCCTATTGCACTTATTGATGACATGCCTCGAGGTAGTCCCTGCCCGGACATCCGAATGGGGGACTAGTTTACGTCCGGAGTGCTTTAACCCAGAGGACGCCATCATTTAATTTTTGCGTGCGTTGTACCCGGGAACATAATGTGGTGGTTTCCCGTTGCCTTCCACATCGCAGTATTGTGCATCAGNCCGTAGTTTAAAAGTAAACACATCAAGTTTAATGAGCTATTACATTTATCAGATATCATTAAGTTATAAGATTCTTTTGAAAACATTTTTGTATTTTGGAAAGTCCATTATAAAGATAAGTAGCATGTCAATAAAATTGTACCCTCTGGGTCAACAACAAGCATTGTACTTCAAAACATTCATATCATTATTGTTCAAACATTTTTACATTTTATCGTTCAACATTCATATTACTTTTCTTCAAACTTTTTCTAATAACATTTTATTCTACAGTAACATCTGCATTTAAACACCGTTGTAAATAAAGTTAATTTGTTATTAAATAACTTAAAAGTGACAAACAGTGTTTTTTTAACTCACATTGCACGATTTTACAGAGGTGGTACCTACTATAGGTATTAAAAACGGGACTCAGACATTTGGGCCATCCCAGAAAAAGTAATATCATTGATAAACATTAGGCGGTCCTTGAATTTAGTTTGTGGCCCCCAATCATAAGACAATTCATTTCATCATCATCATAAGGTCGTCAGTCCTAAGACTGGTTGGATCCTACCTCCACTTTTTCCTATCCTGAGCAAAACTTCGAATTTCCCTAAAACTAGAGCAACCTACATCCTTAACTATTTGCGAACAGTATTCTAATCTAGGTCTACCTCTACCCTTCCTAATTTCTGTTTCTGCCTCTAATATGTCTCTGACTAGACCTTAAAGTCTCCACTCCAGAAGTCTCCAGCTTCGGGCCAACGGACTTCACTAATACCTACTATATCTAATTCTAATCTATCCATCTCTACTTATAAATTGTCTAATTTTCCTACTTGCCTCATTGTCCTAACATTCCACGCTCCGACTCGTGAAACATTGCACCTATCCCTATTGCACTTATTGATGACATGCCTCGAGGTAGTCCCTGCCCGGACATCCGAATGGGGGACTAGTTTACGTCCGGAGTGCTTTAACCCAGAGGACGCCATCATTTAATTTTTGCGTGCGTTGTACCCGGGAACATAATGTGGTGGTTTCCCGTTGCCTTCCACATCGCAGTATTGTGCATCAGGGTGCCATACCGATCCTCGTGATCTCTGCCACCCTGAGTACTGAAAGAGCTGCTGCCCTCTTTCAGGGACTTGTCTTCGTCTGGTTTCTCTTTAAAAACCCCTTCATTATGGCTGAACCTATGGTCCGACTCTCTAAATCATCGAAACTCGCAAACCGATCCACCCACTCTAGTTTGTACAAGAGTTTCGTCAAGGTTCAAGTCCCGTCGGATCGGAAATTCATTTAAATAACTAAAATTCGGACTAATTAATTTTTGAATATCGTCGTTCAGCTGTCTTTAAATATCTCATGCACTTAGAATTAGAGCAAGAACCCTCTTTCCACTTGGAAATCATTCCGAGAAGAACAGAGGAGTAGACGACGATGCTGTCTACTTACACATGTTCGCTTGTGGGTTGCAGGAACTGTGTCCGTTCATAAAGTGTCCGTGGGTTGGCAGCCCGTGATGTCATTACTGTCCCATAAGTTGCAATTATCCGCGCTTTGTATCCAATCCCTTATTGTGTTTACGATGGCACCACCGCGCGCGAACGGGCCCATCGTCCACGTACATGTAGACACACACTTGTGAATACCTACGCACACAGTACATCTTGAAATTTATAGCGGACGCACTGAATTTTATATTTCTATCGTTGCAAGCGACACTGTTCCATTCAAACGCACATTTTATGACCCATCCTTAGCAATGTTGAACTAAAGAAAGTTTTGTTTCGTGCAGATTTTGTATCTGCAGTACCAATGGGATCAGTAAATTCAACCACTACATTCCACAAACATCTGTAGTCCATACGGGGCAGAAGTAAAAATTCCTTTTTATCTTCCCCTCAGTTGAAGACCTGAACAAGTACTTTTAGTGTCCATCTTCAAGCGTGCAGACGCTTTTACTTGTTATCGATAAGAGAAGATGGTAGAGTATAAGAATATGCGGTCAATGAACATAGGTAGCGTAATAGCGAATCCAGGGGGAAGTTACTGGGTTCATGATCCTCCCTCCCTGGGTTGGGAGCCGGTTGAGCTCTGACATTTTTTCTAATATCATTGATAAGTTTATTAAATGTATTTTAACGTAACTGTACGTCATCGAGAAAATTTGTATGAAGGTTTGAGCAGCGTCACCAGGAGTCTATTTTGTAGGTACTAATATTCCATTACACGAAAGCATATTTAATATGTATGAAAACTGACAGCAAGCACACGCAAGCATCTTTATTCTAAAAGTCTATTATACTAATAAAGATGAAGACATTGTCACTGTCAAATAACTCGCAAACGACTATAAACTACTAGTAGAAAACACTCAAATTCCAGTACCTAATCATAAACGAATAACGGTTGTGAATGTTAAAATGTCAGCGGAATCAGAATATTCCGCAATTTCTAATCTTTGGGAAACTTTTATGCATTCTTGCTACACTATTAGTTAGTGTAACGACTACAGAAATGTTCTTTTCTGCTCCTAGGAGGCTCCAAACTTGGTTTAGAGCTTCAAAGGCAGAAGACCTTCTAACTGGACTTGCACTTCTCCAAATTCACAAAAGAATACTCATGGAAGTGATAAATCGTTTTGCCAGAAGACAAAAGAGAAAAAATGATTTTGTTATTTAATTAAAATTATTTTGTCGTGTTACCTATGTATAACAATAAAATATTGTTTCCTTTTAATTAGATTTATTATTGTAATCGAACTGGAACATGTCCTGACTAGACCTTGACTATATGCCCTCCCTGACTTGAAAGCTGGATATGCTCTTGAGGTAGCGTGAAAGTCTTTCTTCTGCATACCCATTTAATGGAAGTACGTAATATATAAAAGATTAAAGTTACAAGTGAAAACAATCTTTTCGTTTTTATTCAAGCACTCTTCAGATCCCCAAAAAGACTCTTCTCCGACCTGGAATAGTTGTAGACTTAAATCGATTGAATCAAGTCATAAAATCAACGCATTTATTAAATGAAGAGGCGCAGGATCTCGACTGTCTCTACTATCAAAGTATTGTCATTACCACTGGTAGTAGGTATGACAACACAAAAGAAATTACCAGATCGGATCATTACTGTTGCGCAAGTCCGCGTTTGCTGATCTAGATCAAAATAGATCTGAAAGTAAATTGGGTATCAAAATGGAATATCAACATGAGTTTCGTAACGGATCTGTCGTCGCGCTATGGTATGTTATCGACCACCGATATTATCGAAATGCACTAAAGATTCAACGATAGCACAAGTTGCATTGGTCCTTGGCGTTTATTAGCATAGACGAAAAATGTAACGGTCATTAACTGAACATAATATGAAGATAAAGCGCAAGAGGCTGCAACTCGGTTGGTAAATGATGAAATTAACAAGTAATTAATTTCTATAATAATGGCATTAAGAAGCAAATGCAAGCAGGTTTTGTAAACTTGTATGACACACATAGCAGACAATGTAATTAGTTAATAGAACTTACAGTTCATTGTCGCTGTTGGGACAGATATTATTGCTCAAATGTTCTATGGGACCTAGTACGTATTAGTCTTGTAAATCTCTCAAATGATGGACATATTCCAACAATTTCTGAGGATATTAGTGAATTAATTTTTGAATTAATTTTACCCACTACAACATAACCTCAAATTAATGAGGAATAATTGTCAGCTCCTTGTAACTTAATTTACAGGAGCCTAAAACCAAAGGCCCAGGTTCGATTCCCGGCGAGGGACTGACAGGAATAACAATTTCTCCTCATTAATTTGAAGTTATCTCATCATCATCATCATAAGGTCGTCAGTCGTAAGACTGGTTGGACACGTACCTCCACTCTTTCCTATCCTGAGCTAAACTTCGCATTTCCCTAAAACTAGAAGAACCCATATCCTTAACTATTTGCCAACAGTAATCTAACCTAGGTCTACCTCTACCCCTCGTAACTCTTGTTCTTGCCTCTAATATGTTTCTGACTAGACCTTCATGCCTGAGAAGGTGTCCTACCAACCTATCTCGCCTATTTTTTTTTGACTTCCAAAGAGTCCTCTGTTCTCCTATTCTTTCTAATACCTCTTCATTTCTAAGCTTTTCTACCCACGTTATCCTCATCATCAGATATTATTGCTCGAATATTCTACTGGACCTAGTACGTATTAGGCAACAAGTTCTTAGTGAATTAATTATAAGGTCAGGTTATCTATATTGGGTAAAATTAACTCAAAAATTAAATCACTAACATTGAATTAACGCTAAAAATTCAATGTATCTTAATTTCTGAGGAGTTTAGAAGAAAGAAGAAAACTCGCTCTAATGTATTTGTAATTCGAAACGAATCATATAAGATTAGTGCATAAATTAATAGGAAGGGTTTCTCTAAATCCTTTTTAGAGGCTTTTCTCTAATATAATCACAGACAACTGTCAGAATGAGGAGACGTACGAATTTTAGACCCTTTTCTAATTAGCTGACCTTTTCAGTTACCTCACTGACCCTGATTGCAAAATAATATCTTTAAATAATCGTATGTTAGTGCAGTCTTTACATTGTGGTTTGTCCGTTCATTTTTAATTAATTTCCAAATTTTTTAATTGCATGTTTCCTTCTTGATTGTTATGTGGCAGCGATCAGGCGAGGCGTTGGCTAAAATTTGGCCAAGGTCAGTGTGTAACCACTTACTATGGAGTATTTGATTCTGGTTCCTTTTGATTGCTGTGAAATCGTAATTTATCTTTAATTGACGGCAGCCGCAGAGAGTGCGGCGGTGGCTGAATTCGAATCTCTTAATTGCTACCGGAAGTTTATTCATATTGAAAAGAACTACTTATAGGTTTTGCTTCTGTTATTCGAGGACGAAAGTTATTATTCTGTTAAACGTTTTATCGCTAAAATGGCGTGGAGCGATTCAATGCAGAAATTACTTTAATACAGTTATTAAGTAATTTTTGCGTTTCAAAACAAAATTACTTCATTGGAAACCTTGAGGATGCTTGGATGTTGAAAAATTGGAATTCGTTCACCACAACTACAAAATTAGTAATTATTTTCAATGTTCTACCGTTGGGAAACGTATTTATCGAGTTGGGATAACGGCATCGTACTTATATTAGCAACAGCTATAGATTTCACTTTCAAAATTCATGTTTGTCAATAAACTTTAACGAAAAGAAAGTGACCGTATTTAACCTGTAGGAGATCCTGAGCATATAAGGATAACGGGGCCCCCATGACTTTGACAGAGGACTATTTTGTTAAAACAACCAGAAAGAGTAGATAAGCAAAATTCTAAATTGATTAAACAATTTTTGTTTCTTTACAATTACAGAAAATTAATAGATAATTGTAATATAATTCGGAACAGTAACTGCTTTAGCATTCATAGGTTAATGCTTAAAATTCTATGTTCCTTGGAAGGTTTTGATAAAAGCAAAATCGTCAATCAGTTGTTCAAAGTCTACATCTTTGAGCACATCTCATTCTATTGACATTAGGGACATACTGGTCAATCTTGCTTGAAGTGTTGTACTTCTTAATTCATTCTTTATCCTTTTCAAGGAAGAGCGCTCCTCAATGCTGTTAGTTATCATTCTTAATGCACTTTCTACATTTGCAAATGCGTTTTCAATTTTGTTTTGTAATTAATGATTTGATTTTCCCAAAATAAATAAATTTATGGGTAACAATATTGGTTTTCGGTTGGTGGATGAATTTTGCTGAAACAAAGGGGCCCCCGTCTATCACGAGGTCCTGGGCACTTGCCCAAAATGCCCAATGAAAAAGGGGGGCCTAGTTTATATACGTTCCTAAATTAAATTGTGATTTATCTTCATTCCCAGAGAGATCAAGAGCTTCTCAGATGGTTACGAATGGAAATTGTGATGCTAATTCGCCATATTGATGTGCCACAATTTAATGATTTCAGAATCGTCATGGCATTTCAAAATTTTAAAAGGTTTGAATTTGGAAAACAAACTTCTAGCCAAGAAAACGAAAGGTAATGTGTCTTAACTTGCTTGTATCTCATGTATGGACATTGTATTTTCATGGACGAATCGATAGACAAAAAATCTAATACTTACATCAAAAACACATTTAGATATGATTTCGTTGTCCGACTTGTTAAACATTCTGGCACGGGTCTCGAAGTACGGTAATCGTAACAATTTAAATTGTAAAGCCGAAATATCCATTAGGTTTAGTTGAAAAGAGAAGACAACAGTAACCTCCAGCGACGTTCGCGCCACACCCTAAATACATGTAATGTAATTAATACAAAGTAGGAAGCACTCTTGATTCGTATCAATGAAGCTTGATTGATGTGTAGATAACAAAGACTTGTGCTTTATCTATCTCTTTGGAATGCTGGTAAACGTACATACACAGTATAATACTAGAATAAATAAAAGGAACTACTATTTCTTAATAATAATTATGTAACTCACTTATTGTTACCTACCATGTTTGATGCTCGAACGCAAGGGTCCCTACCTACTGTAAATTTATACAGGTCATAACAACAATAAAAAAGGCTAAGTGTGCTATTATCTAATTAATATTTCGCTGTTGTGTTCATATGAATGTTTACAACACTTTTACAATTTTTTGTCCAGGTTCGTTCCTAATTAACTTGTTAGGATATTCTAAATTGAATGATACGTTAAACCATCAGGATAAAACTTCTGTATTAAATAAATCAGTGTTATTACTATTAGGGAGTGGACATGGTATCATTATCAGGGGCGTACTTAAGATATTGAGCTATTTGTGGAAATTGTCATTATAGCTAGTAGGTCTCAGTATGGGTTCGCATCCATTACAAAGAGCAATTCAAGGTCTTCGTTGACTTCATAGTTCTCAACCCATAAAATTTTAATTGTAGATCTAAGTACGGACCTTATATAATCTCGCTGGTGATATTGACCGAGCGACATGACCTAGAGGTTTAGACAATTGCTTAGCATTCGGGAGGACGCTGGTTCGATTCCGGGTCCGTCTGCCTTGGTCCAAGTTTTTCTATGGTTTCCTTGGATCACTTAGGCAAATGCTGAGGCAGTAATATTCCACAGATAATCTTTCATTCTCTTTTGTCTTCATTTCGTTCGTCTCATCTTTCTCACCTGAACCACCACCCACCCATTCCCATGATTCTTGAGAGAAGGCTGAAGAGGGCCTTCCGCCCTATCTTTCGGCGTAGTTCGGAGGGACTGTCCACCAGTATTAGTAGCTGGTGGGAATGAAACACCCAAAAGTTTAAAGTTCTTTTGTGATATTGATTACTTGATAACACTCTGTATGTTAGACTGAAATCGTTATAAACATGATGGAAATGAAAAAGAAGAAACAGCCGGGCATGGCGAATTTTTAACTTCTTCACTATAACTAGGTATAAATCTTACAAACGACTACAAATACGGTCAATTTTCCTTGATGTATGGCTGTCGTTTGTAAAAAGTTGTTTTACTTCCATTTTATTGCTTGAGTGCTTTGCTTGTTCATCCAGGGCAAAAATTAAATTTATCTGAGTATCGTTAGTAGAGTAAACGCGTTAGCATTCTAGACATCGCCTCATTATTTTCTTCTAATCTAATGAGACTAAGTAGATATTCTATTTATAGTTTAAGGTTGTGATCATTTGAACAGTGTTTGATAATGATTGACCATTGATGTAATCGATTTAATTAAATAATTGGCTAATTAACTAATCCACGAACCGATTTAATCAATATAGGTGTATGCACGATTACAGCAGGTCTGTAACCTGATGTACAAAACTTTATTAAGGAAATGTTTCTGTGATCATAATTACTGTGTTCTGTTTTTGGCACTAGAATTATTTATCTGCGAAACAATGGTTTGCAAATTTTATACCTATAGAAATATATCACTTACTACTTCAATTTAGGTTATGAATTACATGAGTAGTATCACCCTCCATTTTGATCCAAGCCTTAGATATGAATAAATGGTTAAGTTAGTTCTGGCCTTGGGTAATAGGCCTTTACTGACCCGCAAATATACTCAAATGCATATTAAAAAAAAAGATAAGCCAAAGTTGCATTTTTATTTCAATTTGAGACACTTCTAAACCCAACTGACCCTGGATCACTGAACTGACAGACACTTACCGCTGCATTTTTGAACACAAAATGGCAGATGATGCTAATACCTATCTTCAGTGTTCCATTTCAAGTAGCAAAATGGGATGTAGCATCTATCTAATTTTTGAAATTAAATTTCTTTTGTATGCTTCATTTAACAAGCGTTTAGACCGAGGAAACGAAAGAAAACTTAAGTTTTCTCCGTCACCACCTACTAGTTCAAATTACTATTGCATGGGTTTGTTGCAGAAGTCATAGATTTCTATAGTAACGTACACATTAATGAAATTGAATCATCAGTGCGGTGGACGTGTTTCAAGTATACTTGCACCTACTGTTACTGTTTTGTAATACCACAGCTCACTCTGCGATTATTTTTAATGAAAATAGTGCTTATTATATATTTGAACGTAACACTGCGAATTAACTGCATTAGTGAGAAAGATGATGATAAAGAACATGTCTAATTAGTTATAGGATTATAGTCTTCAGATGAGAGTTGTTGTGATTTAATTCTTTTGTATTGACGTTCTAGGATGTGACTACACATAATTGAATAATTCCATAGGTAGGCGAAACTCCATTAGATAGAGGCAGATATTATACATGTATAGATACATTTTCTAAAGCATTATAAACACTATTCTTGCTTCTTCTTTATTAATTTGATTAATGTAGTACCTTATAAGAATTGATTCTACATTCGTCGGTAATACATAGTCATTAATTCATTATCCTGGAATATATAGCAGACAACAAGATTGTTTCATACCAATGAAGATACAATTTGAAAACCAGGCACGAATCTTTGCTCAGCGGTGGAGATGATGTTTATGAGAATTTTCTTTACCTTCTTTGAAATCTGGACGAAAATTTGATAATGCAAGTGATTTAGCTCATCAGATATATATGTTAGGAATGAAAAACTATTAGATAAACAACGTAAAAACTCCGCGTTTATGAAAAAGGCTCGTTATTTTTGGAAGATAAAACGAATTATATTCTTATTGACTTCCATAACGATCTCTGTTCTCCTACTCTGTCTAATACCACCTCATTTCTAACCTTCTCTAACCACGATATCCTCATCATTCGCCCGTAACACCACATTTCGAACGCTTTCAACCCTTTCATTTCCACCCCGCCCACTGTTCATGTTTCGCAACGGTGCAGAGCCGTGATCCAGACACATCTTTAACAATCTTTTTCGACTCTGCGTTTTCCTTTGTTTTATTTCTCTACTTCTCCTTCTGTCTTGAATTATCCGACTTTCAAGATACTGAAAATCATCGACTTCTTCTAATTTTTCGTCTCCTACGTATATAATTATCTTTTGCTTACTTTTTCTTCCCTTGCATACCAATATTTTTGTTTAACTATTATTTGTTTTTATACCACACTGTTTCGCAATACCTCTTCCATAATAAATTTAACGAGCAATATAAAATAATATCGTGGATAGAGAAGGTTAGAAATGAAGAGGTATTAGAAAGAGTAAGAGAACAGAGGACTCTATGGAAGTCAATAAGAAATAGGCAAGTTAGGTTANCGGAAAAGAAAAGGTTAGAAGCGTTCGAAATGTGGTGTTACAGGCGAATGATGAGGATACCGTGGATAGAGAAGGTTAGAAATGAAGAGGTATTAGAAAGAGTAAGAGAACAGAGGACTCTATGGAAGTCAATAAGAAATAGGCAAGTTAGGTTAGTAGGATACCTTATCAGGGATGAAGGTCTAGTCAGAGACATATTAGAGGCAGAAAGGGAGTTAGGAGGGGTAGAGGTAGGCTTAGATTAGATTACTGTTCGCAGATAGTTAAGGATATATGGGTAGTTCTAGTTTTAGGGAAATGCGAAGTTTAGCTCAGGATAGGAAAGAGTGGAGGTACGTGTCCAACCAGTCTTAGGATTGGCGACCTTATGATGATGATGAATAAATTTAACGAGCAATATAAAATAACAAACAAGGATTCAAAACTTATAAACGGCATAATATACTTAACAAAATGATTTGTAGGATAACCTGTAGTATTAAAATTGTAGGATTCGAAATGTATTGCAGATGCAAGACACTCCGTTCTTTATATGAACATAGCAATAGACAGCATGCCATTTTTATTATATACTGCGGTGTAACGTGCATAAAATCGGGGAGCGAGTTAATAAACTTCCATGTCTTCTTTTCCTGTAAGTCATCACACTTGACGTGGGATTGAACGATGTTAAGTAACGCAGTTTATGGCAAAGACGGTTATTTTTTTCTATCCTTGCGCTTTACAGCGACGATATGCAATTCTAATAAATTATTGTCTCCGTCTACTCCACCAGTGTACAGTTCCGGGTCTTATACCTATTCCCGTTCTAAAAAAGGAAAATCACCATTGAAAGACGTTGCACGCATAAATCCGATGGTATAGGTAAAGGTATATGTCGTAACGCGCATGATATCGGACACAATTGTTCGCTGATCATATCGGTCCATCAAAAGCAACCGGATCAAGCCGCCATCGCCGGGCGCACACGGTGTAGGTATTAGATGCATTTCGTTGCACCGCACCGCTGCACCGCTATTGTTGCATTACCGAGTACTGGCGACAAACCATGTTGCACACTCTAGCTACTTATTATTGGCTTGTTTTTGTAATGGGTATTGTCATTGCAAATATAGTTCAATACACCATTACTTGTACATATCTACATATGGATGTTGAGTGGAGTGTCGTACACACTCATAATAGAGTCAGAGAGAGCTGTGGGCATTAGATTTTAACGTCACCCGATATATGGGCAATTTTTAGGGTAGGTATCTAATATGCTCAGGTAATTGAGGGAGGATTATGTTCCTATGCAAGTGGACTGTCCGTTAAGAACAAGAGAAAGATACGTAGGGTCATCATCATCATCATAAGGTCGTCAGTCCTAAGACTGGTTGGACACGTACCTCCAGTCTTTCCTATCATGAGCTAATCTTCGCATTTCCCTAAAACTAGAACAGCCTACACCCTTAACTATTTGCGAACTGTAATCTAATCTAGGTCTACCTCTACCCCTCCTAACTCCTGTTTCTATGTCTCTGACTAGACCTTCTGAGAAGGTGTCCTACCAACTTATCTCGCCTATTTTTTTTTTACTTCCATAGAGTCCTCTGTTCTCCTATTCTTTCCAACACCTCTTCATTTCTAACCTTCTATATCCACGGTATCCTCATCATCACCACATGTAACAGCACATTTCGAACGCTTCTAACCTTTTCTTTTCCGCCGTGCCCACTGCCCATGTTTCGCACCCGTACAACGCCGTGCTCCAAACATACATCTTTAACAACCTTTTTCGAATTTCTAAATTAACCGTTCGCGAGCATAGAAGTGACTTCTTTTTATTAAAGGGTAAGAGTGTCTTAATATTTTTTTAAATTATGGAATCGACATAGTTCTCAAAATGTATACCTTGGGGTAATTGAATGAATTCCTTGAAGGGTATGAGTAACAATAATAGGGATGGTGGACAGGGGAGCAGTGGACAATCAAAGCTGGACGTAAATTTATCAAATCCAAATATGAATTATTATGATTTCAAACTTATTAGGAACTTCGCATCTCGGCACACCGCGGGTGGTTTCAATAAAGCAGCGATCAAAGTGGATCTATGGATGCCAATATACCACCATAAAGTTCTGGATACCTAATACCACTTGCAAAAATAATATCATCAAGCTTTGCTCTTACAGAAAGAAGATGCAGAAATGCAGGTCTGAAATTTTCTGCACCGTTTTCAAAGTCATGAATTTAGTCTAAACAATTTCCGCATTATTTTATTTTTCTTAATCTGAGTTAAACTTAAAATTTTCCGAAAAATATAATGTCTCTCATTTTTCTCAATTTGCGAAACTATAATCTAATCCAGAATCTAGGCCTTCCTCTGTCCTTTTGTATTTCTACTTCTGCTTGCAATACAATCCTTACTAGCTCTTCATGTCTCATAAGTTTTCCTATCATCGCATCTGTCCTTTTCCTTACGGACATTCATAGCGCCTTTTGTTCTTCTACCGTTTCAGTACTTTCTTTAATAAACATCTTTGCTTGAGGCGAGAACACACAATTTTACAGAAGTTTCTCTGAGTCTATGTTGTGCTCCAATTACGAGCATGGATTCAAAACTTACTTTCAACTGTAGATATTGTATCCTGAATCTGTAGGTAATGGCCTTTTGGGTTATAAATTTTGCGTCACATACCGAAAGAAAGTACTTTAATGGTTTATACAGTACTTCAATAGATAACGGAAGGAAATGGTAGGTATATACATCGACCATTCATTTAAAAATGTATAAGCGAAATGGACTAGCACTTAAATGCATTTAGAGGATTTATGCAAACGATCTACAATGAGTGTGGGTGCTGCTCCTTTTCTTCGATCGAATTTATTAGAGAAAATAACCGTTAGCGTTGCACTTTAGCTGTTCAAGGCGATTTGCCACGACAAAAAAGACGTTATTAATTGCTGCGAGGACACCTCCTCTCAACTCTATGCTGACCGATTCCTCCTTGCCTCCACTTCATCCCTTCGTACACCCACAGCTTATTACCACCGCTGGACGTGTCGGCCGGTAGATCGGGTTTGCGATCGACCGGTCACGTCTATCGCATCATACGGTCGGTCTTCTAGTGAAAACTGGCCTCGAGGGATAATTCCTTAGGAGACACTCACGCATATCGATTTTGCTCTAGTTCTGATATACTTTCGATTTTGATGAAAGGCATGCTCATAACAATAATGCAGTAGCGTAACAAAATTACTCAAACAAGGCGAATACACTTAGACAAATCACCTGTAGTAACACAAGTACGTAACCAGCTTGTCTTGGCTTGGATTTCAGGATAATATTACTTTATTACGCATCTAGGTAGGAAAAACAACGAATATTTCAGACGTCAAACTACATGTTAATTTCCTATAATGGTACGTACCTTATTTTTCACCATCTTTGGATCAGCAAACGAAATTTTCTTATAGATAAGTAATTCAGAAGAAGTTCTCTATTTGGTCGTAGTAGTAGATAGTTTCAGTATAAAAAACGTAGCATAGTTTTACATTAAGTAAAGCGTTTTGAACTAATTATGTGAAGTTGAATATTTATGGTTTTAAAACAACGTACCCGGCCCATCTGCAATTAACACCTAGGCTGAAAAGCGAAATTTTTTTCCGGTGAGCATTTTTTTGAGGTCTGCGAACAGCCAGTGTAATATACGTTATGTGAACTGATTGATTAAAAGAAGGACGTTTTGGTGAAGTTCAAAAAAGATAAAAAGAAATCTTGTTTTATTAACCTAATGACAATAGTAGCTGGGCGCCAAATCTGGCGAATACAGTGGATGTAGGAGCTATTTGAAGTTCAATTCATGTAGTTTTGCCGTTGTTTTGAATGACTTGTGACACGGTGCGTTGTCTTGAAGAAAGAAAACTTTATTCTGTGCCATATGCGGTTGTTTCTTTGCAATTTTGGCCTTCAAACGGCCCAAAACGCTATGTAATATTCACTGTTGATGGTATTTCCCTTCTCAATATAGTCTATGAATATTACACCTTGCACATCCCAAAATACCGAGGCTATGGCCTTTCTAGCCGATTGTTGTGCTTTCGGGCGCTTTTGACGAGGTTCACCGGTTGCTCTCCATTCAGATGATGATCGTTTTGATTCCAGAGTGAAGTGATGGATCCATGTTTCATCCATTGTCACATATTGACGAAAAAAATCCGGTCTGTTACGTTTAAACATGGCCAAACACTGCTCAGAATCATCAACACGTTCTTGTTATTGTTCAACAGTGAGCAAACGCGACATCCACTTTGAACAGAGCTTTCTCATAGCTCACGCAATATAAAGCCAACATGTTCTTTTGATATCTTTACGATGTCAGCTAACTCACACAACTTCACTTTTCTATAATTCAAAAGGATTTTGTGGATTTTTTTTGTTTTCTGGCGTTAGCGCCTCATTTGAACGTCCACTGTCTTCTGCATCATCGGTGTCTCTAAGACTACGTTTGAAGTCAACAAACCAACGTTTTATTGTTATTTCTGAACTAGCTGAGTTCTTATAACACTTTTCAAGCCATTGCTACGCTTCAACGGTATTTTTTCCCATCAAGAAGCAGTGTAAAATTAAAACACGAAATTGTTTTAAAAATAACAACAGTATCAGTGTCACTCTTAGCACAATAACTCTCAAACTTATGAGTAGAATATCATAAAATTTTAATAGCTTTCTTTTGAAGGTTAGTCCTATGTTACGTCCCTGTCTAGTTACAGCAGAATGCAGGGTTCAATACGAACTGGTTCTGGATTTCCATACCTCAGAAATTATAATTATTTATGCTACATACTATTGAAATTTACTTCGTGTTGGGATACTAGCTGATGCGAGTATTTTGTTTTCATAGTATTATTGTGGTCTACTTGTAGCAAATCCGTTCCCGACATTCGCACATGGAAACGCAGGTTGACATCCGCAACCATTGAATATTCATGGAGGCGTGGTATAAGTGCATGTTGGTCTACTCCGTATCCATAATTAGAGTTGGCGCTAGAACACCGGATAACTTTTGAAATTATTACGTCTGTGATGACTACGACCGAAGATAATTTAATAATACACCTACTTAGGTACTCCAATTTACCACACAATTGCTGTGGGTATATTTTAATTCTTCTCGGAAATGATAATAAATTTCGTATAATATATTAATAAAGAATCTAACTCTAAGTTTGCTATATACATGTGTAAGTATTGCAGTTTATAGTATTTAAAATTAGTGCATTCAAAGATACTTTCAATGTAAAATTTAGGTTAGAGGCATGCTCCGAAATTTTTGACGGTTATGGTTGATAGCCCAGTTGATGCTCAGGTACATGTATCATTGTGTTATGCTTATATAGTAGGAGATGTCTTGTATTCTTCTTCAAAATGAAAGATATCATTTCATTCATGAAATACTCTAAGAAATGTTGTAGTATTGCAATTCAAAATAATTGAGCATAAGCAAAGTATGTAGTTCAAATGTACCCAATACCAAAAGACAAAAAATTCATAGTGACATATAAAGACAAACATTGCACAGAAAATTTGAAGTTCATCTTCCCTAAATTCCTGGGTTTTTCTCAGCCACTTTCGATGTTAACTCAACAAGTATGTACTTCCGATCCTTAAATAGTTGATAAATGTGTTTTAAATTACATTCGATTCTACCATGTTAGGATGAATAGATAATCTCGATTCATCCACTCTCTTATCACTACCCCTTTACCAGTTTAATATGAAATTAAGATTAGTTCTAAGAAATCACAGAAATATTAGGTATTTATAATTTTCTAGAGTACCCTATCTTTTGTTATTATTGCAGCCTCGGACATGCACGTCTTTATTTATCGATCTATAAATGTGTAAAGGACACAGCAAGAACAATAAACAATGGTCACTCTCGGCCGCGACTTGTCCATTACCTGCAGCATGCACGATCCCGGCAACGGGTTACAACTTTGTCGTCATCGTCGGCAGCAGTATTAAAACATACTGCTAATTGACGTGGCTGATAACAAAGGGATCCGGTTACCATTGTTTTTGAAAAGTGAACGTTATTAATAATGTGAACAGCGACAGCAACTGTGCACATATACGTATGTATGCGAGTACATAGGTGTACAGGTAATAAAGTGAAAAACTGCCGCCGTCTTAACTGTCCGCTGTCGCACGGATAATACGCATAATTATTATACCTGCCTCACTCCGAATTCGATAATAATTAGCACCAGGATGTTGAATAAACAGTAGCAAATTATTAGAAGCCAATAAATCCACTTTAATGAACATTAATATGCAAGATATTTTTATTCAGAATTATGAGCACGATTGAGCAGCATGGGGTAAGAAACGCACAAAGCGTTGAAAGCGCGAACCTCTATTGAAAGCGTTCCTAACATTTTTCAGGTCAATTAGAATTATAAGAAAAGGAAGTAAGGTGCTTTAAGATTGTCTTTTATTATTTATTAACCTAACCTAACCTAACCTAACCTAACCTAACCTAACCTAACCTAACCTAACCTAACCTAACCTAACCAGGTCAAACTTGCGCCATGCCACCTTTTCGTACTTTCCCTTCCAATAACCTAACCTAACCTAACCTAACCTAACCTAACCTAACCTAACCTAACCTAACCTAACCTAACCTAACCTAACCTAACCTAATGTATAGGATTGGAATCTGGAAGATAACAATAGCTTATTTTACAATCAGTTAGTTAGAACGAACATTGCTGCTGCATAAGTTGGACATGTGCTATAAACTGAGTAGTTGTCTTTGACAACGCAAGGTGAATGTCATCTTTCACCTCCAATCGATTGTCATTTCTGATTGATATTAAAAAGAAGCTCGATTCAAAGGGACTTGAAGTTAGAAACGTCTTAGAACACCCTACAGCGTAGTCTAAAGGTACAGAGACTAGCTCAGTATTCAGCAGGATACCACTATCGGCACGAGTCCAGGTTTTTCTGTAGTTTCTTTGGATTATTTAGGCAAAATGATCAAGTGGTAGTAATGTTCCACAGATTGTTTGTCTTCATTTCATCCATCTCTTCTTATTTCCACGATACCTAAAAAGGGACTGAAGAGGGCCTTCCAGCCAATTTTTTGCGCAGTTGTTAGAAAGTTTATGGAACGAACACGGCTCATTTTATAAGGCGACGGTGAGATTAACCTAAAGAACACCAAAGACCCTAAAAACTATTTGCAATGAATTCAATTTGCAATATGTAGGTACTTCTTATGATCTCAAGTCAAATGTATCATCTTCAACAAGATTTTCATTATTGATACTGACTCTGCATCCACGCTTCTTGATTAAGATGTTCAAGGCATATTTAAGTACCTGTACTAACCTTCTAAAGAGGTTCAGTTACCCAAAACCTCAAACATTGCATGAATTACAGATATTATCTTGGTCAATGATGTTATTAGGCAGGCTAGCCATGGACCCCCGGCACCCATTGCCTGGAGTTCGTATACCAGATTAAGAAATGCCTCTAATGCTGAAGTAGTAGGTAGTCTACAAACCTTTGACATTTCTACTATATTTATTTCTTCGGTTTTATCTATCTTTCCTTAGCTTGTACTGCTTTATCACCTACATATTCCTATGATTCCTACAAGAAGTTAAAAAGGATATCACGTCTTATGCACCGCTTTGTACCAGTATGGAGGCCGGTGGGACAGTCCGTCCAGTAGTAGTTCTTTTACTCAGTTAGAATTGATGAAGCAATATCTCATTTTGCAAATGAAGATATTTTAATGTTCGACAAGCATTAAGGTCCAATTGGAATTCCTATAGTCCAATAGTGTCCAATTTACTCAAGTGATCGGAATAGATATTACGTCATCGAGTTGGTCACGGCCTTGATTGTTTTGATCTGTTTTTTATGAAACCAATTTTATTTTGAAATCGACCATTTTATCAATCATCCTCTGTTATGCCTTAACAGTTAGAGTAGCTGTACTAATCAATCTAAATGATCAGGAACTGAACTAATAGTTTGAAATGGTATAGACCTCTACTATCATAAGTGATTATTGCTCATGTCCCACTTCACTCTTTTTGCGGTTCATCCTATTACAGTTTTTTTTTTCATTGCGCCGAGTTCTTCACCCATTTTATTAAAACCATGTTATGATAATCTCATGGGAAAATTTATTTTATAGGTTTAGCTTTATGCGAAGCCGTTTATAATCGTCGTAAAAGGCACATTTACACGTACGTGTGTTATAAATTAATCAGCGAAGTTGTAAAATCCTCTTCCTATTTGAAAACAGAGCCAGCTGATTTTAGCTGTGAAGCGAAGTTGTTTAGCCATGCACGATAATAATTGATGTATCGGTAATAAATTTTACTTTTCATTAATTAGCTTAAGTTTTGATTAATCGGCGTTTGTTTGAAAAACACTTTACGAATCCGTGTTAATGACAGTTATAAAAATCAGCATGTGGCAAGACGGAATCGATCAGGTCAAACTGTACGCTTCAGATCCTCCTATTAGTCCACATTTGCATTTTATCTTTGCTAATTCGTAAGCCGATTTACACTCAGATTACAGCAAGAATTAGTCCTCAAACTGAACGTTTGCACACACATAAACACTTACACACACGAATACCTGCACACAACAACAATCACACACAAATGTTTTCCATGTTCCTGCTAGCCTTCGGTCACCCATAAATTCCTAACGAAATGGCGGCGTCATTTTTCAAGCTAGCGGGAGAATTAGTGTCACCTTCACTGCCGGCTATAATTAATTTCAAAAGAAACGAACATTTAACAATAAAATTGATTTCTCGCTGAAATTAATGATTATCTAGCGAGAACAAGCATCAGCGACATCTAAGACAACCGTGGAGGGTTCTATGAACTTGTGGTGAACATAAAAAGGCTTTCAGGAACCAGTATTTACTTTCATACGAAAAGTAAACAATGCAGATGTGTATCTATGAGCATCTTGTAAGATGAACTTTGGCTGGTAGCAAACAACGTTGTTGTGGTGTGTTCCTGTGGGGCTCATTAATTTTTTATCTTATGCAAATTTGAAACTATTTGTCAACCTTATAGAGAACTCTTTGGAATCGATTTACCACATATTCATTGTGTAAACCACAACTACATAGGTGCATAATAACTTGAAGATCTTCATGGGATTTATATTGGTTTATTTAAATCCATTAACAATAAAGTAACACTTATCTTCCACCACCTCCTTTCAGAGATCAAGTATTACGTAAATTTCTTCTGTTTTAGATATAAACTTAAGCACAACTAACCCCAATTATTGTTGGTCAAAAACAGAAACTTGCTTTAACCCTAACCAAAAATAAAAGAAGTTCCCATTCTTCAAGTGATTTATATTGGTTCCTTTAGATCCATTAACAATAAAGTAACACTTACCTTCCACCACCTTTCAGTGATCAAGTATTACGTAAATTTCTTCTGCCTTAGATGTAAACTTAAGCGCAATTAATCCCAATTATTGTTGGTCAAAAACAGAAACTTGCTTTAACCCTAACCTAAAATTTAAGAAGTTTCCATTTCTTATGGGATTTATATTGATTTTTTTAAATTCATGAACAATTATGTAACTCTTATCTTCCACCACCTCCTTTCAGAGATCAAGTAGGTATTACGTAAATTTCTTCTGTCTTAGATATAAACTTAAGCACAACTAACCCCAATTATTGTTGGTCAAAAACAGAAACTTGCTTTAACCCTAACCTAAAATTTAAGAAATTCCTATTCTTTATGCGATTTATATTGATTTTTTTAAATCAATTAACAATAAAGTAACACTTATCTTCCACCACCTCCTTTCAGTGATCAAGTATTACGTAAATTTCTTCTGTCTTAGATATAAACTTAAGCACAACTAACCCCAATTATTGTTGGTCAAAAACAGAAACTTGCTTTAACCCTAATCTAAAATTAGACAAGTTCCCATTGTACAATGATTTAGGTGGCCCTACTTTGGAAGAGTTCTTTATCCATTTCCTTACGCTTTTTTTAGAAAATCCTTTTGGTTTGATCCTTGTTCATGAAAATATTTATCAATTTCATAAATCCAAAGTATCCATTCATCCATTGTTTTCAAGAATCCTTTATCCAAACCTCTAGTTTAATTTAAACAGGTATAATTCAATCATGCGTATTTCTTAACAGATTAGATTTCTTAATTTTTCACAATTTCCACGTGTATCACCGAAAACTGTTGCATCGGCTTTTGAAATACGCGATAGAACAATCGAATTCCTAACAACCTTTCTTTTCATGATCAGGATTTCTCTTGGTGCAAACACGCATACGTACATACGCTGTCTTTTATCCATATGGGTGTAGGTATTCTCATGTAAACATACATACCTATGTGAATAATAATAGTACATAATTTATTTACGGTACATTTTATGTGTGCAATCTGTGCAAACGATCCGCTGAGCAAAATCGCGAAAGGACGATCGCGGGGCGGTGGACCGGTAGCAACGTGCGGGGGCCACGAGCCCTGAGGCCAGGGCGGGGCCCAGGAGATGTGCCCTTCCTTTCACTGACTGCTTTGCACTGCGCTGCGCTAGCTAGCGATGTTGCATAACAGCGGCTGCTCTATCTATTTACAACAGCTACACAACGACGGTCCAGCTGCGGGGCCACACGAATAAGGCAACTCTTACTCGTGGGCGCACGTCAACACCACCACCGCAACCACCACCGCAGGAGAAACAGTAAATGCAGGGAGAATCAGTTATCACAAATAGTTTTCAGCAATTATCAGCGGATGAATACAATGGAAACAGGATAATCTACTTGTAAAATTGAAAGTTCACAAGGGGGTAAGTTTTTCCTTCAAGAAGACGAGAAAGCTGACATGACTGTTTCTCTAGGTACAAATTCGGTAAAGGTCTAGATGATGGCCCCCACGAACTTTTTATGGTACAGTGGTGGGGAAAACCTCTCTTTTGATCCCCCCCCACCACTACCCTTTTCGGGCCATCATCTAGACCTTTGCCACAAATTCTACTCCACCAATTCCATTAGCGAAAATGATTACGGCTGATTTACCTGTGACCGAGTTCGTTCTTCGGCAATAGACAACAACTGGATAGCACATTGAGTATTTTTTTGTCAACGTAAATTTGTTTTTCGTTGGACTGACAGGTTTGCAACTAGTTCTACTCTCGCTAATTGCTGGACGGAGTAGAATGTCGCCTTTGTATTAAAATAAAATGGCATTGTTCAGTTGTCGATCCTCTCGAGGTTACCAGTGATAAGCTTGAGTCGTAATCTTCGGCCCTGTCAATCAGACTTGTTGTTTCTTAATGAACGGAAGTCATTCGCTAACGTACAGGGTGAGCATTTAATTGTCAGCCATCAGACAACGCAGATAACTGTAGAAGTTGAGAAATCCATTAGCACGTCGAACACTTTCTACACTTTCAGGATCTTTATTAGCGAACAAGTGGATGGCTACAAAATACCGATCAAGAAGAAGTGAGTAGCTAGTTTGAGAGCGGTCAAAAGTGGGAATCCTAGCGATCCTATGAAATTTAGATGAAGTTCAAAGAAATTGTCAGTGTATGTCTCGCAACCCATTCCAATAGCCAAATCTTGCATACAACAACGTTTTCCTACCATGACAGTATTGCTATACAACGAGAGAAAAATATGCGTTATTATTGTAATTTTTATTATCCTTAGAATGCAATTGTAAAGATTTTTTAAGTGATGTACCAATTTCCATGGAGTGAAGGTAACAACAACAAACATCAGTTGCGCACACAAACCAACAACATTAATCGCCGCTTCTATTTCTCTATTATTAAAATAAATTAGTTATAACGTTTCCTCGTTAGACCTTGGTGGTGAATCAGCTTCTCGCGTGGAGAAGAAATAGTTGCGCGGGGTCGGGCTCGATTGGCGGCATGGCGTGACGCGGCTGGCGATCTAGCAGCTTGTGACCTTTGCTGCCACGCTTCGCTTTTATTAACCAAGGATCGGCTTCACATCGCGCTATCCATGAATGAACAGTCGTCGACTTGAGCGGCCGCAGCGGCGCCGGCAGCGGCCGACGACGCTGCGGCGTTCAACGCACGATGCAAGGAAGAACATCGCCGCCGCCACCGCCTACTTTGATGCTCGCGATATACGTTACACGCCCTGCATATGTCGAAATCAGGGCCTACATGACAACGTTGCCTATTTGTTCGCTTCAAGCTGCACCCTACACTGCCGGGACCTCCTCCAGCCACGATCTTTTTTTTTATTTATTACTTGCAATCAGTGACAAAGTACCGTAAATAGACACATTGGGCGTGTATTAGCATGCGTGTGTATTTATCTCGGCTTAGATCATCTCTACAATTTACTCTTGTCAGTTATATCAACGATTGCTTAAATAAAGTAAACCATTATTTGTGGAGGTTAGGTCAAGGTTCCTCAAATTGTGATTTCTATCGTACTTTCACGTTCCTATATTAGAAACGGGGTTTTTCGTAACCAAGATCGGTTCTAGTCACCAGAAATGATTGATGAATGATATCCTTTAAAGACATTATGTGGATATCGTTAAAAGAAAAATTTTGGATTCAATAAGTGAATAGAAAATATCACAAATGAAGCGGGAAACCCCATGTGTAGTACGATGCTACATTTTGGGATTATGTTCCAACAAGGTCCATTTAAATATATGAATATCTACTTGCTGAAACGTATCCCGACGTAGCTAACCTCAACGTGATAGGCACGTTACCATAATCGAATAAAATAATTCGAAGTGGTCTGTATTCTGTCGAAACTGCCAGACGCGGATCGCGATTTCGATCTTTTTGGATCTCATCAGTGCGTCGCAGGCAGCTCCGACAGAACACAGACCAACTTTTACCTGCTGTCTTAACAGCGCGTTTTAGAAAATACCACAAATGACGCGGAAAACGCCATCTGTAGTACGATGCTACATTTTGGGATTACGTAATATGCTACAACAAGGTCCATTTAAATATGTGGATATCTACTTGCTGAAACGAATCCCGGTGTAGCTAACCTCAACGTGATAGGTACGTTACCACAATCGAATACAATAATTCGAAGTGGTCTGTATTCTGTCGAAACTGCCAGACGCGGATCGCGATTTCGACCTTTTTGGATCTCATCAACGCGTCGCAGGCAGCAGACAGCACGCGCTGATGAGATCCAAAATACAGAATACAGACCACTTCGAATTATTGTATTCAATAACGGAATACTTCACAACTCATTCATATTTGATGAAAAGACAAGAAGAATTATGAGCAAACAAACTAAACCTTTTCATAAACGCTAGAAAGATGCAAAAGCGCTGTCTCCGGCAGTTGCAGAAGTATTTGAGATTTCATTTTAATTGACCACTATTTCGCCACAGCTGACTCATTAAAGCGCCACATTATAAATTGAATCGGACACGATGTTACGCAATTGGAGCATTTAGATCAATGGTACGATGGAACATGATACACTCTGCACGAATCCTCATTTACTTTCCATTCATTTAGCCCGAGGACTGGGCATTGCAAAACAAACATGCATATTTTCATGGTATACCACAGTAAACGAACACGCGAATTCATTTGCTTATAGACCGGATACTCTGCCAACATTCGTCGGTCATTCCTAAGCAAATTGGTTACTTAGTGACACTGCCTCTTCGTCGAGTCCCTCTCGTCAACGGTATCAGAAGTTTTAACCGCTTAATTGCACCCATTCGAGAAGTGTTTTGCAAGAAAGTCATTACTTTGTCATCAAATGGGCGTTCGATATGCCGCCGAGAAATAATCTACTGACCCATTACCATACAAATTCCCTCTTTCGTAATACAGTTGTCGTATCATTATTATCGCTCTTCGAAAGTGAAAGAACTTGCAGCAAGTCTCAGGTGATTCTTAAATAGTGTGTTTAACGATTAATTTATGGATGATTACTATTTATAGAGAAGATGAACGCTTTCCTAAGCAGATCACATACATTAAGTATGGAATGTTGTCGTCTTTTTTGCACTTTTCAACTTGCATGAACAGGAACTATTAAATCACAGTACTATAAATGATAACGTCTACTGTTTTGTAGGATTTGAATTATTATAATATGTACAGTTGCTTGCCCAGGTGGTGGCAGATCGATAATTTATTTTTACTTTCGCGTGCATGTTGGGGTACGTGAGAGACCACCGGAGTAGAGAGAGTAAAAGACCATCAAAGTATGAAGACGTTGCTGTAAGTACATTTTAGTTAGGCGGAGCATTTTTGCCAAATCAAAGACGAAAGACGTATTTTTGGCTATTAATTAAGACGTGCACATGTGAAGACGCGGTACATTGTAAATAAGTTGTTCCTGATATTTAGTTCTGTTATTCGTTTTGATGTTTGATGTTGGTTGTACTTTTTCTTCATTATTACTATCATTATATATTTATCAAATCACCCCGGAGCCTTATTAAACAACCCCTAGACACGAGAAAAAGCCTACAGTTTTAATTATTTTAAAAGTCTTTAGCAATGCGAGTTTGTTTCTAAAAACAAAATATCCTCCTCGATAACACTGATGGTATAAAGAAGTTCCTCGCATATCTGGGTACCCAGAATTTCACCGGATTGCCACCATATCCATACGATAGGTACAATACTAAAGAACGTGGGCAAACATTGAAGTTTTCCGATTAGTGCAGATAAGTGTTAATTAAGAGCTTAAGTGCCTTTTACTTCTAAAACAATCAGCCAACTGTTTTCTTCTTTACCACACCCGCAGTGTGTTGTATTGCTATTTTTCCGCTTGCCACCGCTGAAACAGTTTCCTTAATTAAAATTCCTAGCCGGCCTTCCATGCGGAGCCTCCTGTGCACGGAGAATAAGAGCAACAAGTAACAGAACTGCAATTTATGTTGCTTACGAGAACATCCTGTTCTCTCAATACCCACAACCATGTGACCAAAGCGTCCGTATTAATCTCATTGCGCTGTGCCTTATGCACACTGACAGTTGCATTGGTCGCGTAGGTGGTGTAGCAATTGCAATTCCAAATTACTGCTGTTTCACTTGATACGTATATTGACTTGTAATTTTGGGTTTCCATTTTGAAGCAGCCTTCAAGAAAAGCCAAAAAAGAACCTAATTTTCAGTGGACGAGTGTATTAATTATAGTTAGATCTTCCTTGCTCAAAATTATTCAAGGTAAAGGGAAGAGTCGCTCTTCAGTAATTAGTAGATACCTACCTCATCTTCTTTTTCTTTTTTATGAAAAGAATTTCCACTGAACCATCGCGTCCCGAACCAAGAGCATTACTGTTGTTATCTTTCACGATCGATCTATGAGTAGGTATCAATTTCGTTTAGCAAAACCCAACGAGGAAACTAAACAAACTTATGGAGTTCCATTAATCTGGTGAGCTCTAGTTGAACAGGTTCCCACATAAGACTCATTGTTTCGATTGCCTTAAGGTTCATTCGGATGTATTGTTGCGATATGATGTAAAGTGAAGGGTTGTGTTATTGCTCGATATCTATAGGAACATATCTATAAGGCCACCTGTTGACTTTCGCTTTCCAAATCTATCATCGGAACACAACAAAAGAACACATTTAGGGACGTCATCGGACATTTAGATCGGAATCGCAACCTTCTTTGATCAATATACACATCTGTATACGTACGTGATGTTACAAGAGTTGGGGGCGGACCTCGCCTTACGTCTGACGGGCGGACACGTTGATCGGAAGGCAAATTAGTTATTCAGATTTTTGCGCCACAGGTCACTAGATCTACTTCGGCATAGCGCAGCAATAAATTTTCCCGCCTTCTACTCGCATTCCGTTCAAGCTGTGGATGCACTCACGAACGTACGTGTATCTTGTATGTGAAAGTTCTCAACAGACTGCAGGTATAGCGTAGCAATTTCTTTGGTCGACTATTACTTTTTATATGTTTTAATGAAGAGCAAAGAGACATAAATATGTACCTACATTTCACAAATTATTTATAGAGTCTTTTAATTTTATTCCTTAAATCCATTAGAAATTGTCCTTAACATCAAGTTATTGAAGTTTTCGTATACACTGATGTCAATCATGGCCTCAGTAGCCACTAAACTAAAGCTGCTATGTTATAGCTTCTGCTTCATGCCAATTGGCACGCGCATCACATTGCTGGAGGTAGTCGCAAGTATTGTTCAACTACGATATTTGAATGTAAACAAAAGGAAGGACATTATTACAACTTTGTGTGTATTATCCTTTCCTACAATGACTTTATGACTTATGATCCTAAACAATCTACTAAAAGAAAACCATTACTTTGGTCGAGAAATAGCTCGAGTCTTCCAATTAGCAATCGGGCATTCTATCTTGGAACTAGACGATGGTACCTACTATAGAACTTCAATGGCAATAAGGTTGACAAGTCGAACAGAAATTATAACAGGCTGCGATTTGTTGCAAATTATTTCATCGGGTTTTTTTTGGCTTTCCGAAAATAAAGTCTAAAATCTACCAGCAAGAGCAAACGAATAAGCGTGGGGTCAACTGTGATACTGACAATGCAACAGTTACTTCGGAAACAAGCAAAATTGCGAGACCGCATGCCCACGGGGAAGGAGTTTCTACTACTAGCTCTTCGTGGAGTAAGGAGTAAGCGCCACAGCCGGGAATCATTCATCATCGCGGTCTACTTGATTATGGGCAGAGTTATGTCATAGGGAGCAATGTCGCTGGAATCAGCTAGTAAATAAATTGTTAAGATTTCATAGAAAAACTAAAATCAATCAGTCAGATATTCCTAACGCCTTTGGCCTATTCCTCATTGATATGATGAGTATTCACCCCGACTAGACTTTATAAGGTGCATGTCCCATGTAGCATGCGGGCCTCATGTGGCTAATGAGGGGATCTCGATGTAGGGATTTCCCTGTAGATTCCCACCAAAAAAAGTGGTGATACTAAAATGAGGATTGTTTTATGGGTTTTTTATATAGGTCTTAAGGAGAAACCTAACACATGTATCAACTTACATGGGCTCGATGAAGCAAATCCGTTTGAAAATACGCTCGGTAAAAACTGGCTGGAATTTAAAGTATTGTTGACTACAAAAGAGCCCAATAACACAATTTTACTTAAGAGCAAACAAATTTTACAGATTACTGATATATGTATATGTTCCTCCAAATAGAAATATCATAGATGTTGATAAAAATGGTTTATCTTAATGTTAGTGACGTAAAGAAATAATACGTTGTTATACCGTTGCTACATATGTAAAAGTAAACAGTTTCTCATTGGTAAAATATATTTCTTATTCAATTTTGTATTTTTTTCAATAATAATAAAGTTCATTTTTGCAAAAATGTTTAATGGGGTAGCAATAATTTTTTTTCGCGGGTGCCACATCCGGCATTCCTAATGATGCACAAATGCGGCAAGGCGTTTTATGATGCCCCTTCCTTGCCCTAGGGGGAAACCTCATGAGGTCCACAAGGAATAGTGGGTTACTCAGGGACCTTACCTACACCCTCCTCAAAATTCTAGTCGGGATGTATACGTTATAATTTCAATAATCCAGTAGATATGCCAAATTTTAGTAATTTTGTATTCCAATACTAGAGATAACATCAAAAACAAACAAGTTTTTCATAAGTAAATTATTATTTACAATATTTAAGTAGGTATACCCACTTACAATTCACATCTTACATTTGAATTGCAATAATTAATTGAATTTTAACGTCATGTGAAAATTAAAATTTAAGCTTTAAGATGCGTGATAGGGCACAGGTCCACTTTTTTCTGAAATTAGATATTCGATGATGGTTTCCTTCGCAAGTTGGTTTTAAATTGTTCATATCCGCTAGGTGATAATCCCAAAATAAGCACGTATAAGTGAGAGGAAAAGAGTCGCCGCTGCCGAGTTTTGTCTATTTCATGGTGAAGCTGGCGGAGGGCGTCTAGTTTGTTGGCGTTGCGCCTCAACAATTGTGCACTACTTTCACCGATTAGGTTATTTACATCGAGTGTGCTGTGGCACGCGCTATCTGCTCACAACCTACTACGACGACTAATTATTTTTAATAGTCCTTATGCAATTCCCTCGTTGACGATTAACGCTTGTTTGTTCGCTTTCTCTCTCGCACGTTACACTCTTTTTATGCTGCTGTTCTTCAGGCGATCTTATATCTCTCTACGATAAACTGCGGCTGAACGATCCCATTAACGCACAATTAGAAAAATGCGATGGATTTTCTTTTTGGAATGATATTTACAACCACCAGTAAACCGTCCAAAACTGGAAGGTACCATTGTGGTGGTACATAGAACTTGAAACTTGAAATCACACTCATCGTATCCTAATTTAAACCTTTTAACATTTGTCAATAATTTTAAAAGTATGCAACCAACTATTCACATGAATATTGATATTTAGACCCATCCACGTTATTGCTATTGTTAAATACAATTAATTGGAATTCATGAAGGATTGCTGGTGACATTTTATTTTACCGAGTCACCTATCTTTCCAAATGAAAATGAAGAGATTTACCTTTAGGAAAAATTATAATTAAAAAAAATACATGTAACAAATGATAGTGTTAGGGTGGGGTTAGCCTTGTAAGGGTTCCTATCAAGCAATATCCTGCTGCTAACTATTAGTAGTGCAGAATATAACGGCACCACTAAAACTAATTATCGGTGCCATTTGTTATTGAGATTAAGAACGCAAGTTTAATTTGCTTTTGAAATTTGTATTGCACTTTCTACTGTACATTTTAATTTATAATATGGACTATGTACATTAACCTATCTTGGAAAACTTATAAACTGTCTTTTAATTATGTGATCTGTCTCAGATACCAAAAACTGCAACTTAAATTAACTTAAATATGTAAATAAAGGGGGTGGAGTGTCGGAGTCTCTTCCCAAATATTATGGATGATAAGCATCATTGGTCATTAGGTCATTACAAATGGGGGTGACTCTGGTGGACACTATAGTCTAAGATTTCACCATCTGACCCATTTCCGACTAAAAGTTTAAACATTTACTTGGCAATAAAATTAAACGCTTTGAGTCTTCGATGGACCTGCGCATCACAATATATGCCTTTATGACAGCTTTCTTGCTGTCAACCCTGACCAATTTGCATATGCATTTAATCTAAAGATTTATTACAGTGCCATCCATAACACCATTTATACGCATAGGCACAAAAACAACCCTTCTCGAAATCGAAACAAAAGATTTTGATTCTAAAAGAAACTATTATTTGAAAAAAGCAGACATTAAAAGAAACTGAAAATTGAGTGAAACAAATTGATGAACAGGACTCGAACAGATAGATACTATTAAGACTGTAATTGGCGAAATGAATCAAGTAATTTACTTTAGGTAAAGCTATAAAGTTTAATTGTGCTACACTGCTATCTAATGGAAGTCATTTTGCATATTTATTCCCTTCGGTCATTTATTAAAATAAAAATAAGTAAATTATAGTAATGTCTACTCATGCGTTAGTTCCTATTGTGGTGTTAACCTTTGAATGGTTTATGGTGGAAAGAAAGCAAAATCAACAGTATATCATGCAAGTACAACAACAAGAGACATTATTCGTTATAACGCGAATGACTTTGCTGTACTCTGGCGACTATTACCCATAAAGATTTTATCCTTTATATGGCACTAGGTAGAGAAAGAGTACGAGGGACATTTATGGATTCTGCTCACCTTGAAAGTGACAATTTCTGTAAAATTTCGTCCAAGCGTTATGTTCGAACACGCTAATTGCAATTATTATCGTTCTAATCTCAACAGTAAGCGGCGACAGAGACGGGGTTTATCTACTATTATTGCTAACCTCGCCATTGATTTTTTTTTGTCCCGCAATCGAAAGAGAAGGATAAGTAATGAATATTATGAATGGCAATATAGATTCAAAACACAGTTCAACCATTATAAAGAGACGGAATATAATTAATCTCTTTCATATTGTCATTTCTATGATATGATAAGAATTAATTACCGAAAAAAATATTTTTTTAGAGTTGTAAATGTTAGTTCAGGTTCTTTCGGGATGTAAATTTTGTATACTTTCTTTCTTTGAGGATATTTTCGATTTGTATGTGATGTACTGTAATTAGTTAGGTAACCCTTTGAGGATGACTAGATGCACCGGCATCAGTCAAATTAGTTTGCAGAAGTAATAGGTATTTTTGTGTATAAACTGGACCTAAATATTATCTAATTTAAATTTATTCTTCATAAAGTGTGTGTACATATATCTCCTGTATTTCCGATTGCCCAAAAAGGCACCCATGCTTGGTTCGAACCCTTACCGTAAACCATATCCTTTCATCATCATCATCATAAGGTCGTCAGTCCTAAGACTGGTTGGACACGTACCTCCACTCTTTCCTATCCTGAGCTAAACTTCGCATTTCCCTGAAACTAGAACAACCCACATCCTTAACTATTTAACACCTCCTAACTCCTGCTTCTGCCCATTCATCCTTCTCTACCACTTGTTTCTATTATGGTGTTATCACTTCTTGCTTAGGGTATTCTTCAAATTCGGGGGGATGGGGAGTTTACCTAATAACCCCCCTAAGTACGCCGCCTAAGGAATGATAATACTTTTCTTTTGATTGATAAATAATTTTCGAACATAATGATCGGATCTTAGGTTACTGTTTGAACTTAATTAAGGAAATCCTCGCCTGCGAAAGATACTAATTGCATCGATTATTTTAATTACCGCGTCTCCGTATGTAATCTGTCTCTTTCTTTCTCTGCCATAAGACCAACCGTTTCGCAAGACCAATGCGACTTTTACCCAGGGACCGAAGTTCTTAATAAGTGCCCAAGGTGAAATGAAATAAATAACTAGTTGTTTAGCACTTTAATTGGACAGATGGTGTTAAAATCTATCCGATAATTAAAATTAATTGCCGCTTCCAAAGGGGCTGATATTTTTATTCACTTTTTATTAAAAAATCAATTTCCAACAATCGTATGTTATTGATATTAATTTACAAGGTGTAATTGACTAATTAGTTATTAATTGATTCGGTAATACATTTCTCATGAAATAAATAAACGAAAATTTCTTTGATTTATTATGCCTATGTACGGTTGCACAAGCAAAAAGGAAATGTCTGCTGGGACACATAGTAGTAGTGAAACTTCAGCGGATAAGTGGAGAAACGAATGGCAACGGCCAAGTGGAAAAACGAATTGCAACAAAATTTTTACTTCAGGTTTTACGGGCAGATTGTTAACGTACTTGTTGTCCAATTTGAAAACCAGCTGAGCACAGCACACGCCGCCGGGACTCTAGCGGACTCCCCTTCTCATTATATCCACCTAATACAGTCGTTGCCCTCTCTACTCCGCCGCTAGCGTTTCACTCCCTCCGCCGCTTACCCGCGATATACCGTCTACCCTCTCCACGCGGCCGTAAGCTTTTTTGTGATAGAAAAAATCGTAATACCCTCTGTCTATATAGAAGTTTCACTTCAAAACCCTTATCACAATAGATTGTGATATTTATCCATTATTGAAATTGACTGGAACACAATCTTGCATTTGTGATTCTTTTGAGTTTATCAAAAATTGAAACTCTTTTAAGGCAACTGCACCTCATAGGAAAAAGCCTATAGGTTTTCGAAGTGCAAGTAACCTTTAAAAAATAGGGTAAATTGTCCAGAATTGGGGCTCCAGACCAAAATCGCTCTAAAAATTTTTTCATCGATTTCCGGTCATTCAACATAATAGAATTAAATTTTTCGGAAGCTAACCTGATAGCTAGACGTCATTTTTTTTTTTTTTTTTGAAATATCTTCCTTGACCAAAATTTGTAATTAATTTTTGTTAAATAGTGTATGAAACTTCGTTGCTATCAGATCTCTCATGACACCAGTCGCTGTGTTTAATACGTTAACGTTTAGCGGGGTGCAAATGCATCTTTCTGACTGCGCCTGGATGGGATGGGTGAACGCGTCGACTGTACACGGTGGACTTTTGTTCCAATTATTTATGGTTACGTTGGAAGTTGTGTTGTTGATTGCCGTAGTCTTCGTCGTCAATCGTTCGATTAAAATATGACAACGTATAAATCAAAGGGAACCTTGAAGCGTCTCATTGTGTCCGGCAGCGTTGCGACGTAATCCGATTATGCCGGCATCGAGGTCGCCTACTGCGATCGCGAACGGGAACGCCCAAACCAGAGGCTACTACGACCACGAAGGCGAAGATGCAGAAGAGGATAAAACACGATTGCGAATGACCAAAAGCCAAATCGTGACCGAATTCTAATCTAAGAGTTTTTAATGAATTGCTAAATAGATATTCTATAATGCGGCGGTCGTAATGCAGGATATGCTGATGACGTAAAATAAAGATTGTTTTTCGAATTAAATTAGTAGAGTAACAGTTGCTAATCAACAGAAACAACTGTTTTTGAGTGGTAATCGTGTAACGCGGCTTTCAAGATTGTCAACCAATCAAAGCATATTTAAACGAAATTAGAATTTTTCTGACGCGTTAAGCAAAATTTAAATCAATGAGTAAGTTTTAACCTTGTAGAAGTAAATTTAATTGACTCATTTGTAATACAAATAATACAGCTAAAATCATTTTCATTATCTAGTTCTTCGGAAAATATGCCAAAAACAGGACTTTATAACCTACGTCAAGCGAATTCTTAATTAATAGTACCCCGTCATAGGGTCGTCAGTCCTAAAACTGGTTGGACACGCACCTGCACTCTTTCCTATCCTGAGCTAATATTCGCATTTCCTTAAAACTAAAACATCCCACATCCTTAGCTATTTGCGAACAGTAATCTAATCTAGGTCTTCCTTTACTCTTAACTGCTGTTTCTGCCTATAATATGTCTATGACTAGATCTTTATGCCTGAGAAGGTGTCCTACCAACCTATCTCGCCTATTTCTTATTGACATAGAGTCCTCTGTTCTCCTATTCTATCTAATATCTCTTCATTTCTAACCTTCTCTATCCACGGTATCCTCATCATTCGCCTGTAACACCACATTTCGAACGCTTCTAACCTTTTCTTTTCCACCGCGCCCACCGTCCATTTTTCGTACTCGTACACCTTTAACAATCTTTTCCTAATGTCTAAATTAATCGTTTGCGACATATTTTTATGGAAGGTTACATGACCCTGTGCTTATCTTATCTTATCTGACTTCCTAGATACCTAAGACCAGCCACTTCTTTTCTAATCTTTCGTTTCCCACCTTTATATTCGCCCTTTCCTTACTTTTTCTTCCCCTGCATACCAGTATTTTTGTTTTACTTTTATTTATTTTCATACAATACTGTTTTGTCAATACCGCTTCCATTTTATTTAAAGCTATCTCTAACTCCTCCTTGCTAGATGCTAATACTATATCATCTGCAAATCTAAGCATACTAATCTTTTGCCCCTGTTTATCTATCCCTACAGTTGTATTGTCTTTAATGGTGTTAAACGCGTCTTCGATGTATAGATTAAAAACTAGCGGTGACAGTGTGCATTCTTGTCTGACTCCCTTCCTAATATTTACTTTTCTACGTTGCTACTCCATCTTTGTAACTGTCTATTGCTCTTTATACAAATTAAGTATCACTCTTCTACCTCTACAACTCATCCCTACATTTTGAAGTATATTTAACATATTGTCCCATTTAACACTAATTAGGGTTATATGAAAAGTATAAATAAGAAGGCGGAGATTTTTGAATCACGTCTATATAATTTTTGCAATTAAGTCCATTTTGGCCCTGGAACGGGTGATCCCTTCAGGGTCGATCCTAGACGCCTAACCCTAACGCTTGTTACGCCAATGTGTAGGATAAACATAAGAGACCTGTAATCATTGGAATGTCGCTTCAAAAATAATGGAGTAATGGTAAATGCTGGAAGAAGTCACTTCTGCATATATTACAGCAACAAAACGTTTTTATTGACTCTCTGGGAACTTTAAGGAGAAACGTAAATTGTGATCTCTGCTTTATATCTCTATATTATTGTTATTTATTATATTTTGAATGACTTATTTATTAAGGTATTATCCGACCGCGTTCATATCTATTTACAATATATAGCTCCTCAGGAAACAACTTCTACCATTAATTTATTGCTTATTTATAATGAACTCCGACTTTTGAATGGTTCGCTCATTGTTATAAAAACTCAATCAAGAACGAAACATCGCCGTTCTTAAATTACTTTCTAGCAAGTATACGCGTACACGCTTGCGTTCTTAGTCGCGGTCCAAACAAGTAGAAAGCTATTAACCAAGTAATAAATTTACCAATGAATATTTACTATGGATGGTCACAAGAAATCGAAAGTGATCCTATAAGAGTTCTTGACTGTACCTAATCGACATGGTATCGCACTTTGTATTGGACGTTATCAGTTGTGTTGATTATTTTAATCATAATTAGGTCTTTGTAGTTTCATAATGAAATGGAATTGCGGAAATCTGGTCTAAAATCGACTACAATGGAACATTTACGCATTTATAGGTTATGTTACCGGAAATGTATGAAATCTAGGAATTGTATGCAGGCCATTTAAGAAATCTATGAAATATTGTTTCAAAGACTGTTTAATACTCATATATCCTGGGAAATTTATACATTTCCTAGGAATTGTATGAAATTCCGATATTGTACTAGGAAATGTATAAAACTAACTAGGTTTGGAGATGTATATGCATTACTGACGGTGTTGTACGATTATTAGGTAGATTTCTAAAAGACTCGAGTTTCTTTAATGCCCCTAGCTGGTATGTTGGAGTATTGTCTTCGAAAAGTACGCTTCATCACGCATCTCCGCGTCCAACATATATATATGAAAATGATCAGCATTGTCACCTCTACAACATACTAAAAATTCAAGGTTTTCTGAAACAAAAGTAATCTCGTAACATTATTCTAACATCTAACATATCAACCCGTCTCCGGCGGGCAGGGGCATTCACGAACCTCCGGTCTGTCATAAATGACAATGACGTCATCAATGGATATAAGTACATCTTCAAACAGCCTGCCGTATTATTGCCTTTTTAGTATTACCTGTAATATATTTCCGATTGCTATTTAGGAAATGTATAGATTTCCTAGGAAATGTGTCTAATATAATTTATTTCACACAATTCCGGGCGATTTTAGGAATTATGTACATTTCCTAGGAATTGTATACAATGATGGATTACAAACATTTCCGTTAACATACATGACTTCTCCTTCTCTTCCAATTCACATTTGTTTTGATGAAACAAGATGAAACATAAGTTGTACCCTAGGTCTTAATGTGCATGCAAAATATTTTATATGGCAGAAAAGTAGTCGGGAAGGTGATCCAAGCGTCTACATTGAGAAAGGAGAAATACCTACTTGAAATTGGTTTATTATAATTCCATTTGATAATTTTAAAAATATATGTACAATAAAATACGAATTTCACTATGAATAACTGTTTATCTAAACCTTTTCTTCCATTCATTTATAGGATTAGCATGATTGAGTTTCATAGGTCCAAATCGTTATTTTATTTTTTTTAAGTATGTCTTACGGCCGGAGCAGCGGCCAGTATAATTATCTTTTCTAAGTTGAAATGTATCTATCTAAAGGATTATCTTTCAGTTTCCGATGAAACTTATCTTAATTGTTCATAATTTTCCTATAGGTTTCTAATAATCAATGCTGACTATATTATTTTGGGTTTTTGAAATCTACTGTGGTTATGAAAAAAAAAAAACTTTTGGGTGTTTCATTTCCACCAGCCAGTAATGCTGGTGGGCGGGCAGTCCCTCCGGACTATGCCGGAAGGTAGGGCGGAAGGCCCTCTTCAGCCTGCTTTCAGGAATCGTGGGAATGGGTGGGTGGTGGTTCGGGTGAGNAAAGTAATCTCGTAACATTATTCTAACATCTAACATATCAACCCGTCTCCGGCGGGCAGGGGCATTCACGAACCTCCGGTCTGTCATAAATGACAATGACGTCATCAATGGATATAAGTACATCTTCAAACAGCCTGCCGTATTATTGCCTTTTTAGTATTACCTGTAATATATTTCCGATTGCTATTTAGGAAATGTATAGATTTCCTAGGAAATGTGTCTAATATAATTTATTTCACACAATTCCGGGCGATTTTAGGAATTATGTACATTTCCTAGGAATTGTATACAATGATGGATTACAAACATTTCCGTTAACATACATGACTTCTCCTTCTCTTCCAATTCACATTTGTTTTGATGAAACAAGATGAAACATAAGTTGTACCCTAGGTCTTAATGTGCATGCAAAATATTTTATATGGCAGAAAAGTAGTCGGGAAGGTGATCCAAGCGTCTACATTGAGAAAGGAGAAATACCTACTTGAAATTGGTTTATTATAATTCCATTTGATAATTTTAAAAATATATGTACAATAAAATACGAATTTCACTATGAATAACTGTTTATCTAAACCTTTTCTTCCATTCATTTATAGGATTAGCATGATTGAGTTTCATAGGTCCAAATCGTTATTTTATTTTTTTTAAGTATGTCTTACGGCCGGAGCAGCGGCCAGTATAATTATCTTTTCTAAGTTGAAATGTATCTATCTAAAGGATTATCTTTCAGTTTCCGATGAAACTTATCTTAATTGTTCATAATTTTCCTATAGGTTTCTAATAATCAATGCTGACTATATTATTTTGGGTTTTTGAAATCTACTGTGGTTATGAAAAAAAAAAAACTTTTGGGTGTTTCATTTCCACCAGCCAGTAATGCTGGTGGGCGGGCAGTCCCTCCGGACTATGCCGGAAGGTAGGGCGGAAGGCCCTCTTCAGCCTGCTTTCAGGAATCGTGGGAATGGGTGGGTGGTGATTCGGGTGAGAAAGACGAGACTGACGAAATGAAGACAGAAGAGAATGAAAGATTATCTGTGGAATATTACAGCCCCAGCATTTACCTAAGTGATCCAAGAAAACCACAGAAAAACTTGGACCAGGGCAGGCGGACCCGGAATTGAACCGGCGTCCTCCCGAATTCTAAGCAATGGTCTATACCTCTAGGCCATGTCGCTCGGTTGTGGTTATGATCCTTGACTATCCATACGCTTCACATACACTAGATATGAACAATTACCTATTCATATCAATAAATGAGGATGCATTCCTGGATTCCTTTTGGTATTTGGTTGTAGACAAATTTAATGATGCAGATACAGGAAAATTTGATTATCTCCGAGATTTTCGGTATTGTGTTCTGCGGCGTGAGAGTCATGAGGCTTTTATTTTTTGTAAGCAGGTGCTGACGGGTAATTTGATGGTTTTTGTTGTCCGCTAACAATCGGTTTTAATACAAATCACGATCGATTTTAAAGGGAAAGGAACCGACCCAATAGGTTCTTTCATTACCAGCTTCCTCTTTACGCATATCGGACCATCTACATAATAATCGATTAGAATGCGTGAACTTCCTGCGTTCCACACCGTTATGCGCAGATTTCGATCTTGAGCAAAAAATAATGCGACTGATCTCGTTCGGCGCATTTAACAGCTCCAAAGTTTATCCCAACGTTTATCTCTGATTCCGGTTAGATTTTATTTATCGTGTTCTTTCATAATCACAATAGCCCGCAGCAATTATCGTTCACCAGGTACATATTCATTTATCTTCTAATTTCACTTCCTGACTTCGTTGACTCTTCATTACTTTTTCTATCTTCTGATATCTCGATAGGAATTAAGAATTAATTACATTATCGATTAAATATATGAAATCCTATGACATTGTTAGTTACTTAATAGTGGATTAATACGCAATATTAATTTGAAATCATTTTTTCGATTTTGGCTTTACGCACCAATATTCTACCACTAAACTACGAGAGGTGACAACTAGGGTTTATACAAAAACCGACATTTTAGAAAACCGGTTTTCGAATAGTAATTTTTCCAGAAAACCGGTTTTAACCGGTTTCGAATTTTTATAAAAAAATGTTTTCGAATATTCTGCAATTCGAAACAAAAATTTTAACAGAAAATTTAGAGTGGTTAAAAGCAGTTTTTGATTGAAATTATTAACTGTTCAATTTTATTGCAATTTAGTAGAACAAAGAAATAATAGTTGACCAGGATTAAATAACTTTAAAAACAATTATTCGTTGTTTATGCATAATTTTCACATATAAGGATGTAAATATTTTTATAATAGTGAAACGAGTTATTCAGCAAAGGGTTCGAATAAATAAAAACAATATATTTTCATATTTTTATAATAACCATACTATTTTTTTAAAGAAACAATGTTATTAGATACAGATGGATACTTATTAAAAACAATTAGAAAATATATAACTGTGTATTATATAATTATATAATGTAAATTATAATCAAAGCCGAAAGACAAGAGTAAATAAAGTTTATGCATACATACTTATTAAAATCAATTTTAGTTTTAAAGACAATTAAGCAAAGGACCGAATATTTTCTATTCCGGGCAATTTAAATACAAATTTATATATTCTTTTTATTTTTTTGTTTAATGAAATATGAATTTTTTGTAAGTGTTATTCATACATTGAAAACCGATATTTTTTACTAAAAAACCGGTTTCCGAATTTCATAATTTTCTCCAAAAAACCGGTTTTTAAAATCGGTTTTTGAAAACCGACAAACCCTAGTGACAACAGCAACCACGACCAACCAAATAAAAATCGACGGATCGTTAACCTTGTAGGTCGGTTGGTCGTGTTTGCTGTCGTCACCTCTCTTAGTTTAGTGGTAGAACATTGGTGCGTAAAGTCAAAGGTCCCGGGTTCGATTCCCGGCGGGGGTGTGACAACAGCAACAATTTTTCCCTCATTAATTTGAGGTAGTTTGTAGTGGGTCAATAAAAAAATCTAAAAAATGATTTCAAATTAATATTACATTATCGATACTACCTCTAGTTTAGATTTTCAGAAAATATTCCATTATTCATTTGAGAACGGTTCAGTAGGTATAGGGCCAGGCCCATATCTTGTTGCAGCTTTGCTTTTGTTATTTCCACATACCTATAGTTTGAAATGGTCCATAAATATTAGCGTTCTCTTATTAATCCGAAGCCAACACTGACAGGTGTGGATGGATAGCACAAGCCTTTCAGAGATTCGTTCTCGAGAATGTCCATTACGGCTCCAATTATGGACATAGTAAAATGAGTTCGAACAAATGCACCAGCGAAAAATGTTCGCAAAATTAATGCTTCCAATTCACCATCATTAACTTGTTTAGACAGATTATTTTAGGGAAAGGCTCTGTACTTAATGAAGTCACCGGAAATCTTAGGTGTATCATGTGATTACGCGGAATAATCTTGGATATTTTGCCGTTATTTTGTATACCCCAATATGGTGATGATACGGATCTTACAATAGCGTAAATTTAGGCATATCTTCGCAAATCCAATAATTAGTAGGTACTGGATTATCTTCTAACTTTAAATTCTTTCAGTATAAAAATGCTTCTGGTTTCTCTTCGACCAGTTTGAGTATTTTACCAAAAGAATGACCTCTCTGATTACTTATAAGGAAGTGCATTTTGTTGTGCCCTGGCGTTATGGACCATTCCCATTGTCGCCCGTGGACATCAGGAACTGCTCTGCCTCGACTAATTGTAGATTTGAGAGCTGATGAAACGGTTAATAGGCGAAAGAAAGTCACGCGTAAACCGAAGAGCGGACAGAGCCGAAACGAACAAATGGGCAAATGGTACTAATAATAATCTTCGCCAGCTATTCTATATATTGTATATATGTAGGTATTCGACAGGTGGTAGTATTGGTCGCGGTGAAACTATGGTTACGTATTCGGTCGCATAGTTTTAGGTGACACTGCAGGTTTCTATTTAATGATACCAATTTTGGACTAATAGATCGTAAATCATTTGGCTGAAAAAGAGTGTAGATTGAAGCAAGTCTTAGATAAATTGAACGAAGTAAGTGGATTTGTCAATTTTAATGTCGCAGTGATCGAATTTATAGATTTTTGTGTTGATTATAGGTAATACCTATTTCAATTTATTTGTTACTTCTTTTAGGAGGAGCCTAGGTACTATAAATACGATTTTCAAAACAATTAGGTCACTACTTCAGAGGTGCACCACCTACTTCTCTCCCCAATAATCCCTTCTCCCCCTACACACACTCAACCCTTTTCCCATCTCAATCCTCTCCCAATCCCAACCATCCACTTTATTCCCAGGGATGAGCAACCCTCTGGGTTTATCTCCCCACTCGAGGAGGGGTTTTAGTTGGTAAAAATCCGACACTACTACTTACCCTCAGGAGGTGTCTTTTGAATATTTCCCTTCCTCGACAATAATCTAAACAAAATAAAATTAGACCACATTGGGCCCCTACTGGACGTGTTTAAGAGCCTACGAATACAATTGAGGATAATAATGAGCTTTGTGTTCAGGGGCGGCCTTAACGACTGCGAGGCTCCGGGCGGGTAGATCTTTTCGAGGTCCTTTGTCCTTGTAGAATTAGTTTTAATGATGATACTTGACGAGAAATACAAAGTTATTAATAAATAAATTTAGATTTTTAAAATTGTTTATTTGAAATTAACAAGATCTAATAAACACAAAGATTATTATTTAAAAGAATCAGGGATTCAGAGTGATGCTTGCAGCTTTCTTAAGTCTAAAAAATTCAAATAAATATTAGTACTATTAGTACCTAAAATTTTCTAATTGGAAAATTACGCGAGAACGCGAGGCCCCTGCAAAAGCGAGGCTCCGGGCTGTTGCCCAGCTCGCCACCCCGAAAGGCCGCCCCTGTTTGTGTTTGATTCATTTCTTTTTATGTTAGATAATTTTCCCTATTACCATGACCCACAAGCGAAAACGTTTAATGAATTTTACCGTCTGTGCAACAACCGTGCCCGTTTTAAATAAATGTTTAATTTATTTTGATGTTAGGCAAATTGTTGGCCATTTTTTGATATTCTCCGACACCCATCGTAAACAATAGGTAGTGACGAATACATATTGGTTTCTTTTGTGTTCACTTATCGGTTGCGTCTTTTAATTTAATTGCAAGCCAAACAAGGTAACAATTATCGCATTTAACGGTGTTGTTACCTCATTGATTCACGTTGTCACGCGTTTGTCGAACAGGTATCAAATTACAACGCCCAAAGGATATGTAAATCGTTCTGTTCCCAAGAAGATCGACAAGTTTTTTCCATTCTTCGTAAGTATGTTTTATTGCTTGCTAGACGAAAGCAGATATAACTTTTTTCCGGGGAATTCAAGATCGCTCGAGAATTACCGCCCGAGAGACAACGTCCGCGTCAATTCCGCCTGACATTCTAAATAATTAATTAGCTGTGTCGCAGATAATTGACGACAAGGATACAACCGGTCGACATTATAGTCTATGTCATCGCATAATTCCATTGTCGTCGACCATTGTCGCTCTATTTACCGACACCAATCGGCCTGGACACCGAACACTCTATTGCATCACTTCAAAAATTTTTATAACAGAACTAATTGGACCCGCCCATACAGAATATTTTCATGTTTCGAATATGTTAGAGCAATATTTTATCCTTATAGAAATGGAAACTGGACAACGCATGTCTAATACAAATGTAAAGACTATCATAAAAACTTGTTTCAATATTTTATACCTTCTGGCAATTTTTGGCTAATGTCTACTTAGTCTAAGTTAGAACCCAATACCATTCCCAAATCTACAAACGACAGAAGTTAACCATCTTTATCATTTGGCATTGTCAAATAATTGTTTCCATTTACAATATAATTCCTGGCCACATATAGGTACTATTAGCCTTTTTCGATACAGTTTTTGCTTGCCCAGGTGCAAGAGTAGTGATATTGCCAATTAGGTGGTGGAAAATCAATAATCTAGTTTTACCTATGCCTGCATGTTGGGGGTATGTGAGGGACCACCACGGCAGTAGAGTGAGAGACAAGCAAGGTAGTAAGACGTTTGATTAAAACGGTATATTTCATTTAGACGTTGAGCATTTTTGCTCAAAAAAGACGGAAGACGTATTTATGGTGATTACACGAAGACGTATGTATTTTGGAAGACGCGATACATTGAATATTGTATATAAGTTGTATATATTTAGTTCCTGTTTGTTACTCGTTTTGCTGTTTGCTGTTTATATTCATTATTATGTTTATTATATATGTATTCAACTACCCGGAGCCTTTTATTAAACAACCCCTAGACAAGTGA
>NW_020442460.1:1747757-1805177 GCF_000699045.2 Agrilus planipennis | reverse complement strand
CCGGAACGGACAGCAAAAGTGACACTACTTTGAACAGATTTGGGAAATCACGTTGTTCCGTAAATATGGCTTGCCATTTTTCTGTGCAATATTATTGATGTAAAAATACTCTGAATTTCGAATAATCGCTTACAAAATTACGATGTTTACTTAAGACCTTAAATCAAGTACTTTTGCGTACTTTATGTGTCTTGTAAAGTATAACGTACGCACAGTCGAAATAGAGTACAATATACTTTATAATAAAGTACTGGTGGCAACCCTTGCGTCAACTGTCATTGGTTTCATAAGTATTTTCAGTACTACAGGTACTTTCCCCCTTTTTTTTTACTAATTTTCTCTAATATTTTGATGAATCTTACGCCGTTTCTTCAATAATTTTTATGACAAATAGAAGCAGCTAAAGCTTACAGTAAATACCTAATTCTTCGACTACATTAATTTACAATCTTCGTGGTAACTGGAAGATATTAATACGATTTTTTTATAAAACAAATCAATATGCTTTAAAAATTGCACAACAGCGTTTTTCTTTTGTTCTATGCGCTATAGTAAAAGTGCCTTTGTTAATTTATTCAGTTGGTGATAGTTGGTAGCCTGCTAGCACTTATAGGGAACCGCAAGAAAATATTATTTATACTTGCGTAACGATGTTTATATATATATATATATATATATACATATTGATAAATATATACACGTACGAGTGTGAGTATAAATAATTAAATGAGTTGCAGGATTTACCAATCTGTTCTAATAATTAACTTCCTTGTAATTAACTGTTTAATAATTGGCGACTAGACCGTCGCTTTACCAGCCGATAGACGACTAATTTAAATTTATAAGTGCTATCAACCAATAGTTTGCCAATTGTGAGAAAATGGGTAAGAACTGAGAAGTCAGGTGAAACACCTGCAAACGGCTTTTTTACCCATAACTTCATACATGAAGGAATACATACCTATAAATGTGAATACACCCATTAGGTATAAGTCTCTATAAATACACAAATAAATTTATATCATAATGAATGTAAATCCAATAAGTAAAATAGCTTATAGCATCAGAGACATCAAAGAAAATTCTACTTCTGCTTAAAGTCAGATCCGATGGTCTTAAGTAACNAAAGCGTTCAGCAATGTAAATCCCATTGAGTTCGGGAATGGGAATCCCATTGGCAATTCTCCATTTATTACCATTAATTATTATCAGTGGTAATTTAATGGCATTTTTTTAATGGAAATTGAATGGAAATTTTTCCTACGGGTATCCTACCCTGCATACATATACACTTCAATATATTTAATTACTTTTTGCTAACTCAAGATTAGTTTCTTATTTTTAACTGATACTGGCGACTTCTGTACAAAATATAAACAGCCCCTATCTATGTAACGCTTCTAAATTATTTATTAACGAATGAATGTAACAAACTAATTATAAACACAATAACACATCAAACAGTTCTCATAGTGTTCACCAACACTTCATTTTTGCCACATTTTTCACATGGTGATACTATATGTCAATATCATGCAGCGTCCCTTAATAAGTATTATAACTAGAGCTAAAGTGGTAGTATCTAAAGTCTTAACGAACTAATTGTAAAATAACATGATATTCGCCTAGCAAACGTTAAGTAATAGTTAAACAAATCCTGTATAACCTATACCATACAACAATTTTATGGAATATTTATTATTTTAAAACACCTTGCACGACAAAGAGTAGGTATTAGGTTTAGTGCCAATTCGAGCCGTAGGTGGGCGTACCGGTACAGTACCATCTAATCGATGCGGATCCAAAGAAATACAGATAACCTATCTAGGAAGCATTTGTGGAAACTCCGGAATAAATCAAGTGGGCGAGACAACACATAGGAAACTTTGGTTACCAGATCTGGAGAAACGGATAACGAGTCAAAACAAATGGATGCTAAATCCGAAAAGGAAAACAAGGAAAACTGATATCATCCCACTGTGAAACAAATGAGCGTTGTAGTGACTACTACTATGCATACAGTAATATACTAAATGTTAAATAATGGATTATCCTAATGTAATTGTTCAATATCAAACGATAATAATATCTAACTGTAAAAATCAAGCTTCATTGCACTTTTAGAAACTATTATTCAGGGCATCTCGACGATTTCATTTCCTGTTATTTTTTATAACAACAGCTTTTATGCGACGATTGCTCTAAAAACAGTCGAATGAACGCGTTAGGTTAGGTAAACGCTTCATCGGGTGTTTTTTTCTTCGAACTGTTATTACGCAGTTGCGTTACAATGGAAAGTGCATAACTGTTCATCACCCATATGCACCTTTTGCTTATTTAATGAAGAGGTTACAATCAGTTAAGAGGTCTTGTGAAAGCTTAATTGAAGTACATCTGTTACAGTGACGTTTTGAAATGCGGGATTATTTATAAAAATAACAACCCAAGTCGGAAGGCGCACATGCATGTATGCATGCATGCAGTCACCTTAATTTAATTTAAATATGTATGTAAGTCAGCGCTGACAGTTTCAACTCGGTTTTCTATTTAGTTTAGGTCACAGCCTTAAAATTTTATACACTAAAATCTTACAAAAGAGTTCAAAGGGTACCTTTAAGTAATTCTTTATAATCTAATATATCTTCGTAAATGGTATTCATTTTTGCCGTAACGAGATGCCTACCTATTAAACACCATAATGAGCATAATAATTCTGGGTAGATAGGTATAGGTGCTAGATATAATTAGTTATGCGCCTACGCACAGTTTTAAAGATAAGGATCTAAAAGAAAGTTCTAGTTTCAACATCTCGTTTGTGACTGACTTTTAATGGCATTTGAATTTTCTTTTGCCTATGCGTATTTAGCTGTCATCTAGTCATAAAAACTGAAAAGTGTTGATTTTTTTTTCTTCATTTCTCTGTCCGCAAATGGGCCCAAGCCAAATTGTATCTGCGTCTATCTGCTTTACTCACAATACAGTCATACACACATACATACATACCATCATCATCATAAGATCGTCAGGCCTAAGACTGGTTGGACACGCACGTCCACTCTTTCCTATCCTCAGCTAATTTTCTCATTTCCCTAAAACTAGAACATCCCACATCCTTAACTATTTCCGAACAGTAATTTAATCTAGGTCTACTACCATTCCTCTTAACTCCTGCTTATACGTCTCTGACTAGACCTTCATGCCTGAGAAGATGTCCTACCTTCATGCCTAATAAAGTGCCCTTCCAACCTATCTCGCCTATTTCATATTCACTTCCCTAGAGTCCTCTTTTGTCCTATTCTTTCTAATATCTCTTCATTTCTAACCTTCTCTATTCACGGTATCCATTCGTCGGTAGCACTACATTTCGAACGTTTCTAACCTTTTCTTTTCCGCCAAGCCCAATTGTAACAATCTTTTTCGAATTTCTAAATTAACCGTTCGCGAGCATATAAGTGACTTCCTTTTATTGAAGGCGACTTGAGCCTGCGCTACCTTCTGCTTTATATACAACTTCTTCCGTTCAGACGTATCTGACTTCCTGGATATCTAAATTCAGCCACTTTTTCTAATCTATTTCGTCTCCTATCTTAAAAATATAAACGATATTTAATATCACCAAAGAATCTTAGGCAGATGTGCAATTTACGACGCCTTCATGGAAATTGTCAAACTTTTGCAGTGCTGCCAACCTTCTTCTCTGACGGAAATCCTTAAGATTTAGCATCATTACGCTACGGTAAGAAAACACAACGTAAATGATCATGTCCTTTCTTTCATTTGTTTGATAGTCAGCATATCACTATTATCTCTACTGTTCCTACGCGAAATGGACAAGGAGGTTGTCGTAAAATGCACTTTTACCAACTTTTGATGAAAATTAGCGTGTCCACTGCCTTTAAATTGAGTATTTCGGCACCTACAATCTATCTTTAAGGGGCAAGTAGCAAATTTATTGATTGATATAGAAAGGCAAAAGCCGCCTAATTTCGCTTAGTGAGTTAGTTCCGGATTATATTCTGTCAATCTGTCATCCTTTCTTTTTTAAATAAAAGGAATTTCAAGATGCACGACTTTTTTCATCGCCAATCCGACAAGGGTCAAATGTCAGAGACTGTCTATGCTGATGAAGAATTTGAAGGTCGAAAGGTGTCAAACATAGATAAATAAATCATCCTCTCTTATAATGAGAGATGACAAGACTGTTTCAGTATCCCAAAAAGTAACTGCCTACCTATATGTATATCTAAACCTTTCCCATGTAAGAGTAAGTGTTTAAAAAATTTAATCAGTACTTACATACCTTCTGAAGACTAATTGGAATTACCAGTTGCACTTTGACATTGACATATCTGCTTCATCTAGAACAAAAAGCACACAAATTAGATGTGTTGGCATCAATGTAAACTAAAATAGATGATCTCGGTGCAGGTATAGATGCACAAAATTCTTAATTAAACCATACAAATAAAAGTAAAACAAAAATATTTGTATAGAAGAGTAGGGAAAGTAAATAAAACCAAAAAAATTAGATCAAGCCGATGATTTTCAATACCTAGGAAGTCAGATAGTTTAGGATGGAAGGAGTAGTATAGATATAAAACAACGGTTAACACAGGGTCGAGTCTCTTTATTAAAAAGAAGTCACTTCTATGCTCGCAAACGGTCAATTTAGAAATTCGAAAAAGACTGTTTGGGCAATCTCTCTCATAAACACTATAATACCTACTTAGGTACTGCACCTACATCCTGTTTCTATTTCCATTCAAGAAGCTATAATGTTAGAGGAACGAATGTAACTTATAGAACATGTTTTGTAGACCATTTGAAAAGTAGTTCATTTGTAGCCAAACTGTTAGGTCGAACATACCCATCCTTAAGCGTTATAGCGGTTAGTGGTTAGTCAGTCAATCAGCATGTTGACGTGTGAATGTGTTGTGGCGACCCGCCTTGTCTCGCGCCGGTTAGCACCACATACCCCTAGCTTCGGCGTCATCAGCTTGGTTGTCACACCTCAGTCAGCAACTCCCGCAGGCGGCGGGATTATTTATAACGCGATTAGTATATAAGCGCACTGACTTTCTTCCGTCTCACTTCTACCCCTGCTCTTAAACTGGTATCGGAAATGGAAACTTTCCATTAACGAGACCAAATCGGAAGCAATTTTCTTCTTACGTAGGACACGAAAACCTCCTTCCATCATCCTAAACAACCGCACCTTCAAATGAAGCAACTCCGTTACATACATAGGCAGAACCCCAAAACCGGCGGCACCACATCAAAACTCATAACAAGGCCATGGGTGTATTCATCGCACTCAAACCTTCATTTTACGAAACAACTCTATCTCCCAGCATACAAAAATCCGTACGTTTAACGCAATCATCAAGTGCATTTACTCCTACGACATTACTATTTGGGGCTGCATCCATCCCCGCCGCCTTTAAATTCTTCAAAGCACTTATATGCGGATTCTTTGCTCCGCACTCAACTACCCATTGTTCATCAGAAACACCCAAATTCTGAAAGAAACTAGTCTACCTTCTCTCCCCGAGGCTGCAACCAGATTCGTAGCAAATTTCAGGTCCTTAACGTTAGGCCACCCAAATCTGTCTATCTATATACTCTCCGACTTCGCCCCTAAGCCAAACGACCGTTTGAGAAGACCCTGCCACCTTCTCTTCTGAGCTGCTCACCTTTGCTCAATTTTAGTTTCGCTTTTTAACGCGAGTAGCCACCCTACTCTTCGGGACAGCGATTTTCACCTACAAAATCCCCCCCAAAAATACTCTCCGTCCCCACGCATACCTCTGCCCTTCCCAACTAACCTTCCCTTGGGATGAACAACCTTCTGGTTGGTCTCCCTACTGGAGGAGGGGTTTTAGTCAGTAAGCGCATCGGTGAATCCAACACTACCCCTTTTCATGGAGTGTCTTGAAGATTTCTCCTCCTCCTCCAGATGTGTAAGGCAGAGAGCACGTCGTCAGCCTTACTGGTGAGTCCAGGCGTGCTCATGAGATGAAACATCTTTTCTCTCTTTGCAGTAGATAACGAGATATCTACAATATGTTGACTGATTCGTTTAGTAACCAAAGAGAAGAAATTTTAAGTTTGTGAACCTGAGTTATGTACTTATATGTGGGTATATATATATTTTCTTATGTGCTTCGAATTTTTAACTGAAATGGTAGGTATTTAGGCTTTTGTCTAAAGTTACGTAAAGTTACGACAGCGCTCATTTAAAGATCAACAAAACCCAGTTTTAGATAAAACTGACTCTCATCTCCATCTCCATTACGTTTTCTATAGAAGTGCGACTGCCACATGTCCATAGGGCACCAATTAGAGAAAGATGCGCAGTGATTCGCGCATCTGACATTAGGAAGCAAAGTTCGCAAGTTAGTGTGACTACTATCAGCAGCGGCTGACATCCAATTCCAACGGTTCGTCTCTCTTTCCGTCCGGACGATGCGACGAATCGATGATCTTTATCCGCGCACACACTAACTACGCCAAGTATTATGTAAATTTCTTCCTCTTCTACTATTCTTTCCGCGAACGGCTGGCAAACACATACGTGATGCCGCTATGGATAGATGGATGGATAGTTGCAAACAACGACCGACCCATAGTGTTCGCTGGTTTGTGCGGCGATTGGCGCATCAGAGGCTACCGCGGGTGGCGGGAGGCTTCGGGACCGAATGGAGACGCCTGCCGTGGGTGGCATATATTATATTTATATTAGCGCATTTTAGTTGAGAAACTACCGACTGCACCTATCATCGCATGTTTCAGTCGTTATCTTACACGTACCTACTTTTTGCAATGGATATGCACGCTTTGTTGCTTTTCTAGTGATGTAATCTGCGCCCAGAATAGGATTCTAACAAGAAAAATTTCGGTTATCCATTCCCACCAGCTACTGAAGCTGGTGGACGGGCAGTCCCTTAGGACTATGTCGGAATGGGAAGGCTCTCTTCAGGCTCCTTTTAGGAATCGTGGAAACGGATGGATTGTGGTTGGGGTGAGAAAGATGAGACAGACAAAATGAAGACAAAATAGAGTGTGGAATATTACTTCCCAGCCTCTATGATCCAGGGCAACCGGACCAGAAATTGAACCGGTATCCTACCAAATGTCAAGCAATGATCTGAACCTTTGAACCAGAGGGGGCTAAGCCGCGGTCCGCCTTGAACATTTTTCCGACCCGCGAGATTCATCATAGTTTTATTAAATATATTCATTTTATAGTACTTAGCCGCTGAGCTTCGGTTTATTGTAGGAAGTCAGATAACTCAGGATGGAAGGAGTAGTAGAGATAGCGCAGAATCAAATTTAATAAGAAAAATGTTCCTTCTCTGCTCTCGAACGAATTTAGAATTATTCGAAAAAGATTGTAAAAGATGTCTGGAGCATAGCGCTGTGAGGTTACAAAAGGTGGAAGCTAAAGGGCGCAGGAAAAGAAAGTGTGGTGTTGCAGGTGAATGATAAGGACAACCGTGGATAGATAATATTAGAAATGAAGAGTTGGTAAGACTCTAGGCATAAATAGGAGTTAATATGAGTAAAGGTACACCCAGATTAGATTACTGTTCAGAAATAGTTAAGGATGTGGGTTATTCTAGTTTTAAATGCGAAGATTAGTTCAGGATAGGAAAGAGTGGAGGTCTTCTATGATTATGATTTAACCGTGAACATGGTATTAGGGGCTGTCTATAAATTACGCAACCCAAATTGGGAGATGTTAGTTCGAATGTCTCGAAATGGAACTTGTTACTCAATAGTGCCTGATAATGATGTCATGAACTAAGAAACCAAAATTTCGTTGACTTTTTTTTATTTGTCTGTGATTGTTAGGTACCTACCTACCTTATCTAGTAAATCGTGCTCGACTATAACAAGTACAAGAAGCTGATTTTTACAGTACAATGAAAAATTACACATAATAGTTCTGTCTACAGTCCAGATCCTATTGTACCGTTACGTAACGTTTTTATTAACGAAACCATCAGATATTCCACTGGCTGCTTTTAAAAAATATTGAAATAAATTGTCATTAAGAGCCAGCGAAAACGTGCTATATTAATCAGAGTTATCTAGTCCTTGTCAGGCAACAACAATAAGCCAATATTTGACAAGGACAGGCGCAAGTTTGATCGCAGTAGCTAGTACTACTACTACTGCTGCTGCTGCTATACGGCTCGATTGGCACTGTTGCAAAATCGACTTTTTTTCGACGGGCTAGGCCTCCGAAAGGCATTCCGAGACAATTAATTTTAGTGGGCAGCTCTTATCAGTTGTACATCGGAATCGTAGTTACAACAGGTTTTGTTCTTCGCAACAGGCAATTTACTTAATGAATTGTTGAAACGGTATTGGCTGCATTACTGACAAAAGAACGCGTTCAGGGCCTTTAATTGGTTCAGGTTTTCTGGCTGGACTTTTGTCCGATTCATTCACTTGTTCGAAATAGTGTTGTGCACGTTGCTAAATAAAAGTGAAAGTACTCAGCTCTCATTATAGTTCAAGGTACTGATAACGTTGATACGTAATACTGAACAAACTCGATCGAAAAGTTTCAAATTATGTACCTATTGTTACACTCATACATCAGTACATACAAAGAATCATTCAATGGTTTGCGATAAAAATGAACCACAATTACTTAACAAAATAAAAAATAGTGATAATAGGCAATTTGATTCAAATGGTATTACAAAGTATGTATAGTGAATTACACGACTGTTTGTGATACATATCAAGTTCAGGTAATATCACCAATGACTGTCCGCATGCATGGACACTGCGATCTTTTGGTTTATTTGAACTACCTACTAAAAACAAGCATTGATAGGCGAAAACCAAATGGGTAAAGTGTAAAGTAAATGAACTAGGGTTAACACATTGAAATATGAAATGCTGAGGTAAACAATATAATTTACGACACAGTTCGTGATGATAAATATTTTGGTTTATTTGAACTACTAGCACCTGCAGAGAGTGTATTTCAATTAAAATGTTACAATACAAATGCCTACAGGTACTTTACCTCATCGCAAGCCTTTTTTGCAATGTAGGTGGCAACCCTAGTTGAGGTGGCAACCCTAGTTGACACCTACATTTCAGGTTTTACATAAAGTATTTCTCGACTAAAAGGTTCAAAAAAAAAGTACTCAGCATAAAAATAAAGTATTTTATTTTTTGTTTTTAAAAACATATTTTTGTTACATCTAGCAGCCAGTAACAAATTGCTGTCGCTTTTAAATACATTAATAGCCTCTAAACATGCCAAACAAAGATTTAAGTAAACTAAAAGTTTATTTTTAATTAGTTTTAATGAAGCTTTATTCCTGTCGTCCCGCCACTTTGCGTTCATAACAGAGAATACTCTTTCTGTAAATGCTGAAGTGGCCGGAACGGACAGCAAAAGTGACACTACTTTGAACAGATTTGGGAAATCAGGTTGTTCCGTAAATATGGCTTGCCATTTTTCTGTGCAATATTATTGATGTAAAAATACTCTGAATTTCGAATAATCGCTTACAAAATTACGATGTTTACTTAAGACCTTAAATCAAGTACTTTTGCGTACTTTATGTGTCTTGTAAAGTATAACGTACGCACAGTCGAAATAGAGTACAATATACTTTATAATAAAGTACTGGTGGCAACCCTTGCGTCAACTGTCATTGGTTTCATAAGTATTTTCAGTACTACAGGTACTTTCCCCCTTTTTTTTTACTAATTTTCTCTAATATTTTGATGAATCTTACGCCGTTTCTTCAATAATTTTTATGACAAATAGAAGCAGCTAAAGCTTACAGTAAATACCTAATTCTTCGACTACATTAATTTACAATCTTCGTGGTAACTGGAAGATATTAATACGATTTTTTTATAAAACAAATCAATATGCTTTAAAAATTGCACAACAGCGTTTTTCTTTTGTTCTATGCGCTATAGTAAAAGTGCCTTTGTTAATTTATTCAGTTGGTGATAGTTGGTAGCCTGCTAGCACTTATAGGGAACCGCAAGAAAATATTATTTATACTTGCGTAACGATGTTTATATATATATATATATATATATACATATTGATAAATATATACACGTACGAGTGTGAGTATAAATAATTAAATGAGTTGCAGGATTTACCAATCTGTTCTAATAATTAACTTCCTTGTAATTAACTGTTTAATAATTGGCGACTAGACCGTCGCTTTACCAGCCGATAGACGACTAATTTAAATTTATAAGTGCTATCAACCAATAGTTTGCCAATTGTGAGAAAATGGGTAAGAACTGAGAAGTCAGGTGAAACACCTGCAAACGGCTTTTTTACCCATAACTTCATACATGAAGGAATACATACCTATAAATGTGAATACACCCATTAGGTATAAGTCTCTATAAATACACAAATAAATTTATATCATAATGAATGTAAATCCAATAAGTAAAATAGCTTATAGCATCAGAGACATCAAAGAAAATTCTACTTCTGCTTAAAGTCAGATCCGATGGTCTTAAGTAACAGAAATATGGAAAAACTTTGATATTCAAAATTATTCAGATTAAAGCACAGGATGGGTATGCCTAGGGCTGCTAAATATAGATAAACGAACTAAATGGGGTGCGCGTTACAGGGGGCATGCGGGCCTCATGCGTCTAATGAGAAATAGGGATTTGCCCCTAGATTCCTCATGAAAATTCCACCAAAAGAATGAGGATACTAAAATGAGGATTCCCTTATGGGTTTTTCATATGGGTCTTAAGAGGCAAACCTATCACATGTATAAACTTACAATTTAATCTACCTTATGGGGGCTCGATGAGACAAATCCGTTTGAAAATACTCACGGTAAAATGAAAAAATTTGTAATAATAATCCCCTTGTCCAATTATGTCGTCGTTTCAATGAAATCTTTAACATTTACAACGAACCAACAAGTGGACTTGCTGATATTGTTATTATAAGACAACTAAAACCAGATGCATCAGGTCGAACATCCGTAAAACGATTGCAATTTAAGGTATAGTATTATTGACTACAAATCATCGCAATAAGTCAATCTTAGCTAAAAGCAAACAAATTTTACAAATAAGTGATATATGTATATATTGTATTTTTTTTGTTAAAAATAAAGTTCATTTTTCCAAAAATTTTTAACGGGATAGCAATAATTTTTCCTTGCGGGGGCCACATACAGTATTTCTGATGATGCACAAATGCAGCAAGACGTTATATGCCCCTTCCTTGCCCTAGGGGGCGACCTCATGGGGCCCGCAAGAGGTAGTGTGGCACCCACTTAAGAACCCTACCTGTACCCCTTTTAAATTCTAGTCGGTTATAGAAAAGATGACATGACAGGATAATTAAAATTACCTTCCTTAAAAATAAAAATGGTACTATACCAAAAACTTATAATGTGTAGCGTTGCCATGTGTTATAAAATTGGTATAGGTAAAACATTCGTCAGCAATGGAAATTAAAATCACATGAATTAAAACGCTTCTAAAGTAATAGGTGTATACCTATTATGAACAAGGTGTGTTTCAGTAAAGGGAGAGTATTTTCATATTTGCGAATAATTTAATGCGTTTTAATTATAGATTTACAGTAATAATGGAAGGTCGCGATCTAGGACGAAACATAAGCTATTTTGTACGCAAGGTCTTTATTCGTTAACTGATATATTGCGTTAATTATCATAATGTATAATAAACGTTAAACAAACTGATTTTGTTTTTTTTTTTGAGATACATAGTAAATTAAAATTAACTCTCAGATTGGTTAGGGACTAAGGTTTTTCTTAAATGCCCACAGATACCTATTACAGCCAAAACAATGATGGCTTTTATACTTTAGGCATTTGAGTTTCAAATTAGTTGTTTAAGATTTAGTGTACTAGGGTCAATTGAAAAGTCCCCGGCCTGACACATAGATGGCGGCACCAGAACTAAACCCATATGATTTTCAGTTAGTCCTAACCTTCAAAAGACGCGTCTATAAATTTGACGGCTGTCGGATCATTAGTTTGTGAATTATAGCATTTTTAGTGAAGCAACTTTTGTTATTGTGAAAAAAATGGATAAAAAGGAATTTCGCGTGTTGATAAAATATTGCTTTTTGAAGGGAAAAAATACAGTTGAAGCAAAAACTTGGCTTGATAACGAATTTCCGGACACTGCCCCAGGAAAATCAACCATCAAGGATTGGTATGCTAAGTTTAGACGTGGTGAAATGAGCACCGAAGACGGTGAACGCAGTGGACGCCCAAAAGAGGCTGTTACGGACGAAAACATTAAAAAAATCCACAAAATGATTTTGAATGACCGTAAATTGAAATTGAATGAAATAGCAGACACTCTACAGATATCAACGGAACGTATACATCACATCATTCACGAATATTTGGGTATGAGAAAGCTCTGTGCAAAGTGGGTGCCGCGCGAGCTCACTTTTGACCAAAAACAACGACGAGTTGATGATTCAGAGCAGTGTTTGAAGATGATCACGCGTAATAAACCCGAGTTTTTGCGTCGATATGTGACAATGGATGAAACATGGCTCCATCATTTCACTCCGAAGTCCAATCGACAGTCATCGGAGTGGACTGCACACGATGAACCCGCTCCAAAGCGTGCAAAAACGCAACAGTCGGCTGGCAAGGTTATGGCGTCTGTATTTTGGGATGCGCGTGGAATAATTTTCATTGACTACCTTGAAAAAGGAAGGACCATCAACAGCGACTATTACATAGCGTTATTGGACCGTTTGAAGGACGAAATCGCCGAGAAACGACCGCATTTGCAGAAAAAGAAAGTCCTGCTTCACCAAGACAATGCACCGTCTCACAAGTCAGTGAAAACGATGGCAAAAATTCATGAATTGGGCTTCGAATTGCTTCCGCATCCACCGTATTCTCCAGATCTGGCCCCCAGCGACTACTTCCTGTTCTCAGATCTCAAAAGAATGCTCGTTGGGAAAAAATTTTCGTCGAATGAAGAGGTGATCGCCGAAACTGAGGCCTATTTTGAAGCAAAGGACAAATCGTACTACAAAAATGGTATCGAAAAGTTGGAGGATCGCTATAATCAGTGTATCACCCTTGAAGGGAATTATGTTGAATAAAAAAAACGAATTTTGCAAAAAAAATGTGTTTTACTATTTTAGGCCGGGGACTTTTCAATTGACCTGTTAATTATTGTTATATGTTGCTGTGAAATTGTATAAACATCTGCTACATAAACACTTATTGTCATCAGACATCGCGTGGGTTTGTAGAAGAAGACACCAACTTCTGTGTAAAGGATGATGCGGCAAGCCGTTATTGAAATCCTGATCCTTGTTAGAAAGCGCGCTGTAGCACTCCGAATGAACAACCAAACACAGAATATTGCACACAGACTTCATTTTCACCCTCATAAGCTTATGTATGACCATCAGCGCCTGAATAACGGTGTTGCCCAAAGCCAGCAGTTCATAGTAATAGTACTACAAATATTTTCTGAAGATGAAAACGAACCACAACAATGATGCTCTATTTCGTTTGAACGATTTCGTTTAACAATAAACAAAGGTGCCGATAGTGGGTTACAATGTCATTATCAACGTCGACTTTGTAATCAGAACATCACCGTCTGGTGCGCTGTAATAAGTTGTCTTGGAGTGAGCAGACTTTTTGTTTTGAAGATGCTTTTTGATTCCAGAATTGATACATCAAAGGATTTACACCATAAACGCTAAATATTTGGTTCTATTTTCCCCTTTATACGTAATTTTCCGTTTCTGGTGTGATATGTCGTGATACCACTTCCTTTCCCAGGATTTGCTGCATAAATTTTCTTGGAGAATCCCAAGGTCTACATCGATAAGTCTCGAGCATTATAAGTGTTAAAAAAAGTCACCACAAATAATTCCGGACAGTCGACACTGGCACCATCTATAAAAAGGAATTGTAATCTGCTTGATATCATTTTCAGAAAATATTTTTTTTAGGATTTTTACCTTTTCTTTGTTAAATGGATATGTTTAAACAGAGTTATTTTCATTTCAAGACACCCTTTCATTAAACACCATCTAATACTTACTTAAATTGAGCATTCTAATCTGTTAAATTACAATCCAAATTTTTCTGGATTCAACTTTAACACGATTGAATAAAAAAATAAGTGAGAAAGTTCTTGTTTACACCGTCTGGTGCGCTATAAGGTGTCTTGGAGTGATCAGACCTTTTGTGTTGAAGATGCTTCTCGATCCCAGAATTGAGACGTCAAAGGATTTACACCATAAATGCTACATATTTGGTTCCATTTTCCCTGCATACGTAATTTTCCGTTTCTGATGTGATATGTCGTGGTACCACCTCATTCCCCAGGATTTACTGCATACATTTTTTGTGGAGAATCCTAAGGTCTACATCGATAAGCCTCAAGTATTACAAGAGTTAAAAGAAGTCACCACAAATAATTCCGGGCAGTTGACACTGGCACCATCAGTGCATTATAAAAGAGAAATGTAATCTGCTTGATATCATTTTCAGAAAATTATTTTAAATTCTCATTTCAAAACACCCTTTTATTATGCTCCACTCAATACTTAATTAAGTTGAGCATTCTGATCTGTTGAATTGCAATCCAAATTTTTCTGGACTCAAATTTAAGACGATTGAGTGAAAAAATAAGTGACAACGTTCGCGTTTACATTTCTGTGATGTCTAGCCAGCGATCAGGAAAAAGTGTTTTGATCCTTCAACTCCAACTGATGTCATTCTTAAGAATTTGTAAAGTATTGCGGAGACTGCGACTTAAAGATCGCAAATATCGTATGTACTTATGTAGTGAAAGTTTCTCTGCCCTGATATGTACCTATACATGTACCTCGCATAAATATATATCTAGGCACTATCTTACATTCCGCTAACGTCCTGCACTTACATGTCCAATTTATGTACGTGTTGCTTACGAACAGACGATAATAGATCATCAAAAATGCTAACTAACTAGAAATATAAATCACTGGTGTCGACGGGCCCAAGGAGGCGGTGCGGCAACTGACCACCGGAAGGCGTTTGCTTGACCCACTTTTCAGATAAGAAGATTTGACTTCTTTCTAACCAGCTAACTATTATTATTTCTATAAACAAATAACATTCAATATCTTACGTGCATATGTTGAAATTTTCACGAACTAGTTTCCAACCAGTTCAGTCGTTTTCAATATGGCAGAAAAGGACATTCAATACCTAAAGGTTACTTTGACACAACGAATTATAATTGTTACTCACATTTTTTATTAACTGCATCTTCTTTTAACGATACAACACAGCCTTTTCAGAATCTTGTTACGATAAGAAAAACGAAAATAAATGGAAATGGATAAGAAATTCTGAAAATACCACAAAACGTTTGGAATATGACAGAACAGAATTAACTGAGAACTGCGGAACCCTTTGACATTTCTATTATATGCGTAGGACCTATTTTTTCTAAATATTGGAGCAATGACATAGACGATGGCATTTAAACGTCGCAGTGGGATGTATCGACTAAGTAGGTGATAAATTTCAATATTTAGATTGATAGGTCGATTTTTATCGATTATTTGCTATTTTGTTTCTCCCTAATGACGTCCGCCCATGGGCAGCATCAGAAGGCGAGATTAGAGTTGCAGAGCTTTCATTATTTATTAGCTAATATAGCTCCGTAACGGTTGTTACCAGGGCGTGGTCCGCACACTTTTACTATCGCTGATCTAGTAAGCTCGGCAAACAAGAGCGATCTAGTCGACTGTGACACGCAATCCGCTGCTTCGTCGCTGCCGATCTTACAAAGGCGGCTGTGCTCCAGATTGCAACCTTCGTTTTAGTCACAGTTAACGCAAGAAACACAGCCCGCTTGATGTGTGAACACTAGCGGTACGCTACTAGATGAACCGCGCGGGACCCGTTTCCTCGGCCTGCTTGATTAGAGGTCGTTGTTGTGGTTGGTTAGCAGTGGATGCTATAGCCTCGTGTCAATCCATGAAGCGTTATGTAGTCGATTATAAAGGCGAAACAAATTTACTTATTACATCTTTTTTCGTCACATATACTGTAGTAGCAGGGTTATGTAACCACAAATAAACTTATGATAGTACTTTCACAATTAATTCTTGAGAAAGCCAACGCGCGGTTCATGTATGTGTTGTGTATAGAACTTTTTTTGGAAATTGTTTCGTTTTCGTTGAACAATACAAAAAAATTCCGATGTGCGTAGATACAATTAGAAGTAATCATATAGCCATTCTTTTTCTACGAATTCTTGTCATATACGAGCGGCTCTCTTGATTTTACCTGATGGATACGACCAATTACTTTTTTGCGAAATGTTGTTGACTTCCGTGGTTTGATATAAGTGCACAAGGTTTTTCTATAATCCACCGAAGATATAGATATTTGTGTTTCGAAATATAATATAATAGCCGATATAGATGTTAAAATTACAGGATGTTTAACAAATGAATATTTTCATAATTGATGGCTTCATCATAAGGACGTCAGTTTTAAGACTGGTTGGACACGCGCCTCCACTATTTCCTATCCCGAGCTAATTTTCGCATTTCCCTAAAACTAGAAGAACCCACATCCTTAACTATTTGCGAACAGTTATTTAATCCAGGTCTACATCTACTCCTCCTAACTCCCGTTTCTGCCTCTGATACGCCTCTGACTAGACCTTCATGCCTGAGAAGGTGTTCTACTAACCTATCTCGCCTATTTCTTATTGATTTCCATAAAGTCCTCTGTTCTCCAATTCTTTCTAATACCTCTCCATTTCCAACCTTCTCTATCCACGAAATCCTCATCATTCGCCTGTAACATCATATTTCAAAAGCTTCTAACCTTTTCTTTTCAGCAGCGCCCACTGTTCATGTTTCGAACCCTTAAAGTGCCGCGCTCCAATTAAACCCCTTTAACAATCTTTTTCGAATTTCTATATTAACTGTTCCCAAGCATAGTAGTGACTTCTTTTTATTGAAGGACGAATTTTATTCGAACGCTTCTAACCTTTTCTTTTCCGCCGTGCACACCATCCACGTTACGCACCCGTACATCGTCGCGTTCCAAACCATACACCTTTAACAATCTTTTTGGAATTTCTAAATTAATCGTTCGGGAGCATAGAAGTGACTCCTTTTTATTGAAGGCGACTCGACTCTGCTTTATATCCCTACTACTCCTTTCGTCCTGACTTATCTGACTACCTAGATACCTAAAATCAGTCACTTCTTCTAATTTTTCGTCTCCTATCTTTATATTCGCTCTTTCCCTACTTTTTTTCCCTTGATGGTAAAAAGTAGTTTAAGGTATATAAGTGATAGGTACTTCCTTTTTTATATGTGTAGAACATTTACAATTGATATCTGTGGAATGCATCTTACTAAATGTCTATCTACGTAGGGATCAAATATGGATAAGAATCGCAAAATTGACTGGGCGTGTTCGTTTTTCAGCTTCGGGCAATTTCAGTAGAGTTGTCTACGTCTACTAGTTTCGAACAATAACCCATCATTTTTCCTATATGGCCAAGACATGCAATGACAGCACCGACTCTGCTCATTCTCAATAACGGAGCGTCCGTTGCCGTTGTCTCAATTGCTCATCTCAATTTTGTGATGGCGAGCATCAGAGGTCAAGCGCTGAAGCGGCTTAACCTTTTCTTGTCGAGAAAGATGATGCTGCGTCACGAATTTCCTGGGGCTCGTATAGACTGCCAGGTCTCCCTGTGCGGCTACCTTACACCATGGCCGCTCCTTCTACGGCTTCTGATTGTTATGCTACGGCATTGCTATGAGCATCACGGATATTTTTTTCTGAAACACAATCCCTTCACCGCGTCCACGTTTCGGTGGCCACATTTGAGAATGATTTTTAAAAATTTACCTAACGCAAGTTACTACGACTTCAATTAATTTAATCTCACACCACTTATGATAACAGCTGTACGTGTGCTATGAACCTAACTGCCTTTACAAAGGGGCTGCATAATAAATCAGGGGGCGGTGTCTCTGTAACGTCTATCGTTATTAATTAAAAACTCATCTCCAAGTATAGTCATTAGAGTCATATTTGACATACCTATCATGCAAAACGTTAGAGTATGAATTAGTTTTTCTTAGTTGAGTGGTGAAGTTACCCGTACCTTTTATCTAAATATCATAAAACAGAGAGAATTGATAGGTTAAGAAATCTTAAATTTAAATTACTATCACCTTAATTCTATGTTCAACCTTATCCTTTTAGATTCATAATATAATAAACTTAACAATGTCAATTGTTTGTGTGTCAGGACTGAGATCGTTTCATGTCATATGCATCTGATTGAATAATGTCCTTGGATATTGGTCCAATTTCTAGCGTTTTCGAACTGATTGTAGCGTCTTACGTCACAGTTCTATTGGAAGCAGTTCATCAACGCGCCTGAAGGAGAAACATGAATCACATCAATCGTCCACTCAAATTGCAATTTACAATGTACAAGCATTTGCATGATGGCAATACCGAAGCTTCCTGTATGGCGAGCAGTAGATAATTCTGAACGTTTCGAAGTAAATAATCCGCGACACAATTTACATCAGTCATTTTGATGAATATTTTACACCAATGAATATGTAACAGCTGAACTAATTTATTGAGCTGCGATCATCAAGTGAGAAAAAACGTGAATAACAATGTTGTTGTGCTTAAAGGAATGTGTACATTACGAGAAGCCCGATCCGTGTTCTATTTTTAACACGTACCTAGGACTTTCCTCAGCATATCCTTAAACTTAATTCATTGAAATAACTTAACAGCATTGGTCTGTCGCATCCATAACCTACATCCAGTTTCTGTAGGTGTCTACCATAGAGAGCATTTGTATCAAACAAAATTAATTAAAAAGGTATTGATTCTGTCATTATCATCACGATTCCAATGGGGTACACTAAATCGTACCTACTCATTGTAAACCACAGGAACCATTTATCAAATATACGACTATTTCTTAAAAATGATTTTATTATAACAAACTGTAACCAAATTCTTATAAATGCAAAGGTCATTTTTGAATAAAGAGTAAATTAAATTATAAACAAACATAAAAATCCAATTTGGTGGATTTCCAGATTTTGTGACAGATATTATCAGGTAGAGAATTAAAAATGTAAAACCTGTTCAAAATTTGTTGATGAAATCGTTGATGAATAAGGGAATCCCTAATTAGAGTTTCGTTGAACACATTTTTCGATTTTATAGCTAGTTCTTCCGCATGAGGGGGATGGATAAAAGTAGCCAATATTGAAAATAGCTTCGTCAGTTTTAAATGTAAGTAAAATAAGATTCGATTCTTACCAATTCCAACATGAATTCAAGTCTTACTTTCATATTCATAAATTTCAGTATATTTCAAGAAAACATGATAATAAATAATCGACTTACAATTATAAATTTCATCTTAATTTATACGAAGCATGTTGGAATTTATAGGAATCAACTCCCTAATCATCAAAATCGACCAAGAGTTAGCAATAGTAGAGAAATATAAATATGATAATGATAAAAATGATATCTAGAGCTGAAGCTTAGTGTATCTAACAAATTGTGCTTAGAACGCCTACGATTAAAGGTAAATACTGATGTTGCAGTTTATATTTTACTTGCTGTGCAGCCGACATTTTTATCATCTACTTTCTCTGATATCAACGAAATTATTCGAAACAAGTAACCAATTCACTGAAACAATCTTTTGTGGTTTTATGGAATTAAAAATGGAAAACAGAAATGGGTTCGTTTCTTAACTCATCATTGAAGTCTCCAACGTGATTCGCCTTTTCTGCATATCAAGTGAAAGATATAAAGTTTTTATAGTTGGAATAGTACTTTTATTTAGTTATGTACCATTACGAAGCATCATCTTCAACTAGTTATTATAAATGTTACTAAACTTTGATGAGAAGCTATTAACATACTTATGTGTTGAGTATTCGAAAATTTAGAAGCAAAATTGTCTGCTACACATTTTTCCATTTTATAGCTAGTTCTTCCGCATAAGGAAGGGTGGCTAAAAGTTAGTCAATATTGAAAATGGCTTCTTCGGTTTTAAATATAAGTATAATAAGATTCGATTCTTACCAATTCCAACATGTTGAATTCAAGTATTACTTTCATATTCATGCATTTCAGTATATTTCAAGAAAACATGATAATAAATAATCGACTTTCAATTATAAATTTCATCTTATTTTATACTAAGCATGCTGGAATTTATAGGAATCGACTCCCTAATCATCAAAATCGATCGATATTAGAGAAATCAATATCTGTCAAGAACGATTTTTTTTCTTTAACATCAAATGCTGTACTTCACCATGAAAACATCGATCTTAAAAATTGATTTTAATTTTCCATAAACTTATTGACAGACCTGTTTAAACGTTGTGCGATCCTTTAATTAAAATGGAGCAGCCTCTTCCTGTGCAGGAAAGGCATTAATTGAGTTGTGGCGATGAATAATTGTCTTTGCTTTTCGTTTAATTATTAATTATTTTTGTAATGAGTTTAACACTTGCTAATTGAATATTAAATACGCGTTGAAGAATAGTGGGCGCTGTAAATGATGTAGGTAGCAGAAAATGATTAGAAACGTTTTCACTTGCAACTTTCTTATTATTAGCAATTACCTTAATGTAATGATAATACAATTTCCATATAATTATTTCAATTGCCGTGATTATTATTTTTTAGTGACCAGTCAAGCGATTGTTACATTAATCTACTTTACAATAGAAAAATCCGTTACATAAATAAATACTCGATCGATATACAACAACAATAAGCACTTTCTTGAGCTCAACTCAAGAAAATTATTGTAATAGTACCTTATTTGCATTTCAGCGTCTAACGGTCAACAAAAAGAAAAACGAAAAATCAAGAAAATTCTATACATTTCTCATAATAATTCCAATTTCCTGCCATCAGTATTTCTTCTTTCAAAACCCGAGATATGGATCATTAACACCAAAAAGCCGATATATTTTTATAAGATCTGATGGAAGGAGTTCTAAATACATTGGAAGCAAAATTCTACGGTTGAGGTTTTTTGAGTCATGTCCTGGTACTGCCATTTCAATTACTTAGTGTGAATATGAGAAAAGTTGATTTTGACGTCAACATTTCCACTTTTAAAAGTCGAACCATTTCTAACATATGAGAGCATGGATCATTAGGTGGACGATCTACATGGGTATCTTTTTTTTTGAGAAAATACGATGGAAAAGGATTGAGTGGAACATACAGTTGTGGGTTTTGGATTCGTGAGTTGCTACTGTAAGCCACAAGAGCGTTCATCTGAATATCGGAGAGCAACTGTTCTCCGTGAAACGGTAACGACAGGAACTACACGAGCGCCACCGCGGCGGGCGGCGGTCGTCACCGTCATCACAATCGTCCGTCTCCACCGCCGCCGTCGCCACCGCCACGCCTCACTCACATGAAGCGCGTTCGGAAGAACCACTTTCGATCTCTGCTGCCGTGTGTACCGGTGGAACCGCAGCCGCCTAAGACGCAAACTGGAGCATTCGCTATTTACCGCTGGCGATAGCAGCAGCCTGGTCCAGTGCTTCCTCGGACGTTGCCGGGATCGCACGTGCCCTCTGCCCACTTGAATCAACCACGCACGTGCTCCTTTAAACCGCGAACTTTTCAACACGGCCAGTTCGATTCAGTGCAATATTTCTTAGTGACAATCGAGAAAGTGCCAAACAGTGACTCCCGAAAGGACCCTAGATTACAAAGGATAATCAATTTCGTGATATTCACGAGAACGCGAACAAAGTGGAGTGACTGTGCAACACCCTGGAGCATTTAACGAAAAGCTTCAGTCAGACACAATTAGCACAATATTCCCATTTAGAATAATTGTTATACATTTAGAGAGCGCCCGTCATCCATTTGGATGTGGTACATGTCGACGAAGGTACTTGAATGTGATAAACAGTGGGAAGGGCTTTTGAAGACGAGAAGGTTTCTCGCCTGCACTCTCATCGAAGTCTCCTTTTCGCGTACATACGTTTCGTCATCTGGTAATAAAGCTCAAAAATAAGAAAGGTACGAAACGCGTCGCATATACGAAAGTAAAAGGCAATAAAAAAACAACAACAACAACAGCAACAGGTTCATGTTTTGTGAAACATCTCAGCGGGAAATTAACAAAATGCGGCCAACAATTAGTATGGTAACCCAGTCCTCCTTCGGCAGAGGCATCGACAAACAAGTGGAACGGGTGTTGACGAAAAGGCTCTAGGAAGTGTGCTCACTCGTGCATACTGCAAAAAAAAGCGCTGAGCATCGCGGAGCCCGCAGGTGTTCTTGTGCTGGATTTAGAAGGCGTGGTGGTCAATTCATCCAATCGTGACCCCAGATGCATACGGACTCTTTATCTAACTGTAATTGGAATTCCTTGAGATTTGCAGAAGTTACTATTCCATATTTTGTAGGCATTGTTTACTTTGTCCTGTCTCCAATACGTTCCGATGCAACTGTTTAAAGCCAGAACGATTCTCTAGTGATTGCTTTTGTGTAGACGATCAAGTTCCATTTCAGTGTATGACTTTTACAAAGAAATAAACTCTTCAAACACTTTTGTAAGTGAACTATAACAATTACTCTGAACTTCTGTGATAATTGGGAATCACCTGTAAAGTGTTACTAGTTAGGTGGACTAAAATCCGAAGGAAGATCGATAACGAAAGGTTCGTATCTGTTCATTACAATTTAATCACACAAAAACAACCCCTAGCAGCAACTAATTTAATTTTAAATAAATTATAAAGTTGTGACACATATTTCTGATGAAGAAAAAGAAGAAGAATGCGATTAATAGCGTTTAAAAACATCAGTAGAATAATTGCTACGACTTGTCTCTTATAAAATCCAAAATACTTGTTATGGGTTACTTGGAGCGCCTGTACAAGGGGCAATGATAGGTAGAGCTTTAATTAATTACTTAGGTGCCTTTATAACCGGTATTAAAATATCTATTAGCTTAATTGTCGGTAACAGGGTTACGTTTCATAAGCGAAGCGAAATGCGATTTAGTATCTTATTTTATTACCGTTCCCGCCTGGTAAGGCACATGATGAGCGAAAAGCTAACTCCTAAGATAATAAGTGTCTTAAAATGGATATGAATCATCACGGTACACTTATCGCAAATTGTATCATACAACGTTTATGGTAGCTGAACCAAGCAATAAATTTTATCGGGGACTAGTCGAGATGTTAAAAGAAAAATGATATCTGTAGCTGAAGCTTACTGAAACAAATTGTGTTTGGAACGCCTACGATAAAAGGTAAATACTGATGTTGCAGTTTATATTTTGCTTGCTGTGCAATTGACATTTTTATCGTCTACTTTCTCTGATATCAACGAAATTATTCGAAAGAAGTAACTGAAACAATGTCTTGTGGTTTTATGGAATTAAAAATGGAAAACAGAAAAGGGTTCGTTTCTTAACTCATCATTGAAGTCTCCAACGTGATTCGCCTTTTCTGCGTATCAAGTGAAAGATATAAAGTTTTTATAGTCGGAATAGTACTTTTATTTAGTTATATACCACTATGAATGTTACTAAACTTTGATGAGAACCTATTAACATACTTATTTGTTGAGTATTCGAAAATTTAGAAACAAAATTGTCTGCTACATCTAGCTATATCATCAAAAGTCATCCTACAGTCCTGGAAGCTATGAGTAAGGACAATTCAAGAACTCTAAGAATATGAGTCAATGTTGTTCGTTTATTAACTCGATCTCAGTTAACGTATTTTTGTAAGCTTTGAAAGTACCACATCAATTGCTCTGATAATGACTTAAGTAATGCGTAAATACAGTAACTATCCTAAGCTGTTTAAGAGCTTTGCCTGTTTTTTAAATACTCGTAATAATGGTCAGAATTTTGAACTTTTGAACTATTTATATCCACAAGAAGGAAAACTGGTTACTGTATCATTATTACAAAAGAAAAAAGTATGTATATAATTAAGTTCCCGCCCGCTGGTCATCTTAGTTATTAACTCAAACGTACTTCCTAATCACAGTTGGCGAGTGTTTTGTGTGCTCATTAACACCGTCACGTGCGACCTCTGACTCGCGATTCGATGACGTCACGGGCGCGCGAGTACCATAACATCGTCCATTACTTCACCTGTCAGTAATTAAAGCTGGACGCGTGCCGGGCGTGATCGCTCCCTTTTTATCTGATCTGCCGCATCTCTGGGCTAACGAAAGACTGGCCTAGCTCTTCACCCCCTGTACCGTAGCAAATGCCGTTAGATTGAACATGGTACGACCAATAATGCGAGACCAGAAATTCTCTACGTAACAATTTACCCGTTACATAGATCCATTAGATATTGTAAGTTGGCAGCCTGCTTCCGTTTTCACGGTGGCGCGGACCAATGCTGAGATTATTAAATTCGACCATGCACGAGGCGTACGTTAAATTTTTTCGAATATTAGAAGGTATTAAATACCCACTTTAAAATATTTTCTCAATTTTGAAAGTCGAAAATCTGCTAATGGAGTTAAAAAAATTTTCGGCTTAACTTTCACGCTTCTCAATTTTTGTTTGCAAGGCATCGGTTCTATGTATATTACTGTTACGTAACCTTTACAATCTCAGATAATGATGATAGACAATCTAAGTACATATTTTCGTTCGTATTGTCTCTTCCTGCCTTAACCTAGAGGTTTTTTTTTTGATGTTTTCTATAGGTCATACAATATAGAGTATCTCAGAGAAAACTGCTTAAAATCTCGAGTCATTGACTATCGCTGCGGCGCTGATTTTTTCCGAAGAAATTCCAAGTAAAAAGACAAAATCTACACTCGTATCTCTAATTAGAGGGAAGTTCGAGTTTGAGAAATGAAGAAATTCGAGTTAATTGGTATGGATAATGACTATATATGAAGAACACATCCAGGTAACCCACTTAAATCATGTGGTATCTAGAAATATCTGATTTGAATTAACGTGGTGGGTTAAGTTAGTAAAGCTAATTCGGATTCTTAAAATTGTCCCCCAAGTTGCAATTAATCCGAGATCGCTAATTACTGGTTGAACTATAACTACTCAATCTTTGGGTCTCGCACAGTTTTATGGCCGAAATATTATCGTCATTATCTTTGAAATGAAAAGGTATATAATTAGCTACGGTGATTTCTGCGCACATGCCATGATATCAATCAGCAGTTGTGCAACTGGTCCATTGATGCCCGAACAGTGACGAAATCCAACATGATTTAGGTTAATTGGGACGAATCATAAAAAATTGATCCGCTATTTCAACAGCAAAAAGACAGATAAACATTAAATATCGCTACCGACTGTTTGCAAGCAGTTTAGATGTTCTTTGAGTTATTGTTCCTTTGTAAATTGTTTTATTATTTATTAGTTAACTGTTAATTGTCATTTTTTCCAATGATTTACAATGTATAGAGCAACCAGGGGTCGTTTTTAAAGGACCAAGTTAACAGAAATTGCATTTGAATGGAGAAAGCACACGAATATGCTTACAGCTACTGAATTACATAACCTCACATTTGTTGTCGCGTTATACTCCTGTTCTTTAAGAGCTAGTTTTACACGTTAATCACCGTTTCGTTCAGAGTTTCGTTATTAAATGGAAGTTGTGAGTGAGACACATTAAAAATATTCACCTCGTTCTATTTTTAAAGGGTTTAGCAATGTAAGTGGTTGATTGGAAGTGAGTCAATAATTATAGACCAGGTGGATGTTTTGCGGAGGTTATTAACTTCAAACGGTAGAAGAGTGGAAACAGAATAAATAGGTAACAGCCACGTTGAGGTGATGACCTTTTACAGATAATAGTCCAATGGAACACAATCTATCTGCCGATAACCAGGTTGATGGTTGATGCGATTCAGAAAGCGTGATTCCTTTAATTGGCTTGATGTCGAAGACACCTAATTATTTTAGCACAGCAGAAGGTTGACAAAATTAACTTCTTGCATAATGAAACACGAGAAATGTTTTATTCTCTAACGTGAAATTAAATAACCGTTTTGGAATTTAATTGAAATTGCACACTGAAAATCAACAACAACAACAGGCAACGGCAACGTCATCTTTTTAATGACGAATCGCAAATTGTTATCTCAAGAATCATGTAGGTATCTAATATTACGTAGCCAAGTAAATATACCAGTTGTTAGTGGTCTATGAGCATTCATACTGGCAATGTAAGCATTTGTTTATAACAAATGCCATACACTTAATACGACTGTTACATCAATTTAGATGTCATGCATATGACACATCAAGTGCGCATATATAATTTGTCTTCATTTATTAGAAAAGCAAATCAGATTATGATTGATAAATTAGCTGGTCAAAGTATCAACATATCACGTCATATTACTCACATTAACCACAACATGTGGATGTACTTAGCGATTTACAGATCTAACTAATTTCGACCAGCAGATTCAAAGATCCAAAAACATCCCAAAGAAATGATGCCTTCTAATTTTGTAAGAGACCAGAAAATCAAAATGACTTCCTAAATACCAACTTCATGTAGAATTTGGATTTGGATCCTCAAAGTCCATGGAGTATAGACATATATTTTCAAAGTTCACATTTCTCATCTTTTTAAAAGGTCTTCATTTCTGATGATACATTTGAGCTAAACTTTTCTAAAGAGAACAAACAAATTTCGAGGTTAATAGCGTGCCAAATCGTATCGTTGTGTTAAATGGAGGCACTTTATAAAACACTTGTATATATGGTAAGTGGTCCAAATTGATAATGCGAACGGTTATTGTTTTTTCCGAGACATGGGAAATCTTTAAACGGATTACCTAACGTTCTGAGAAGTGCGACCATTGTCTTTCCTGCCGACACACGCCATTTACTGAAACCGTTTCTTCTTATTATCCGGATTATTGGGGTCAATTCCATCATCCCGCCGGCTAGTTCGGGAGGAAGTTTGAAATCTTGATATTGTTTTTGGAACAATGACGTGGGACTTCTGCTTCGCAATTGTAACTACATATGATACTTACTAAACGTTATCGTCCGGAATGGAAACGAATAGAATACGACAGGTCTTTTATGGTTGTTGCAAAACGGCAATGAAGAATTATGGCATTTTAGAAACATTCAGAGAATGAGCACGGGACCCTTTCCCTTTTTTTTTTTTATTTGAAATGTACTATGGTTCAAGCTTGTATGGAAATAGAAGAACTACAAGAAGTTGCCGATTTTCGATCTTTACGGAGTCATCAGATAGGTATATGGACAGCAAGAAGCACAGGTCAGATTTCTTTTAACAAAAAAGACTCGGTTTTGTGTTCTCGTTCGGTTAATTTGAAAATTTGAAGAAGATTATTACTTGGAGCTCTGTATGAGCGCTGTTGATAGGAAGAAGTTAGCAGCGTGAGGTGTAATGCTATATGAAGATGTTAAACTGTTACCGTAAATAGGAACTGTTAGAAATGAGGAGGCTAAACACACATTAAAAAGTAGGCGAAACACGTGTCCGCAATAACCAATTTATAGTGGTAATTTGGGTGAATCTCTTTTTAGTCAATTAGTCATTTGCCATGGTCTCCAATTTTTACTTTGAAAATGAGGAAGTATTAGAAACAGTTGGAGGCCAGAAGGCTGCTATAGAAGTCAATAATAAATAGGAGACGGTAGAACACTTTCTCAAACATGAAGGAATAGTTAGAGACATTTATTAGGAGGAACAGGAGATATAAGAGGAGGAGAGGTAGATCTAGATTAGGTTATTGTTCGTAGATAATTAGAGATGTAAGTTGCTGTAGTTTTCCGATTTCCGAAGATTGGCTTAAGATAGCATGAAATGAAGGTGGGTATCTAACTAGTCATCGGGCTGAAGAGTTACAATTAGACCAACAATGAATGCCACTTTAATTTGTCTGTTTCGGCAACGGAAAGATTCTGGATGCTATAGTGTGCTAGGAGTGTACAATCGGGATTGGCAATGTTTTGTATGAATGCAGTTAATGTTTTCAATAGACAGAGTCTAGCTCCCACTTAAGATTCCAATGGGATGAAGTGCATTCCTATATAATGTTGGAGCGAGTATTAGTTTAGAATATTTTTCGAAAATTTATGAAAGTGATTCCGATTTGACATGGTCTCGAGATGAATGGTGCAGCTACCTGTTTTCGATAGAAAGAGTCTAGCTACCACCTAGGATTTCAATAGGATGAAGTGCATGCCTATGTGATGAAGGAGCGGACTGGACGAGTATTAGTTCAGAACATTTTTCGTAAATTTATGAAAGTGATTCAGATTTGACATGGTCTCGAGATGAAGAAAGGTGCAGCTGCTTGTTTGGTTCAAATAAATATTCTTCTGACTTTTCTTTCTGACCGCATCGTCCAAAAAATGATTCGCAACTGCGACAAGTACTTACTGCTGAATTGTTCTAATCTAGTAATGTTCTGCAAAACAACGCACTTTTTGTGTTAAAAATTTCTCCTGTTTTCCATCCAATTCACCGTGCCATCGGCTACCAATTTACCGTAAACGACAAAACAGACGGTCACGCGCCAAGTGCTCTCTTCCTTCAAAGTAAAACGCAAGAAGTGCGAGATGCGGTTGGAAAGTGCCCAGAAAAAAGCTCTAAAAACGGTAACTGTCTTCCTCCGTTGACTGGGACGGGCACGTCCGTTAAAATCGACGGAAAAAAAAGAAACAACGAATCGAAGAAAACGAAAGTAGAACCGAAACAAAACAGCGCCAATAGAAAGGTCATGCATCAATGGCTGAGTGGCGAGTGCGACGCGTAGTACAAAAAGACTGTCATTCGGTCGGCACGTTGTCCCTTTTTTTGTCGCAAATGTATTTTCAATTATTTGACACGATTGTTTGCACTAGAACAATATTTATAGTTCGAACACTTACGCAATGCAAATAAATAATTATTACAAAATATATGCAGATAAATTTTAAATATGGTACACAGAAGGATGGGAAAAAGAACGGAAGAAGTATTAGGGGAAGATCAATTTGGATTTAGAAGAAATAGAGGAACGCGGGAGGCCATTATAGCTTTACGGGTAATAATAGAGAAAACGATAGAAAAAGGAAAGGGGGCGTACATAGAATTAGTATATTTGGGAAAAGTTTTTGACAATTTTAAATGGGACAAGATATTAAATATACTTAGAAATGTAGGGATGAGTTGGAGAGATAGAAGCTAGTGACATTTAGTTTGTATAAAGAGCCACAGGCAGTTACAGAGCTGGAACAGCAACGTAAAGAAGAAAATATTAGGAAGGGAGTCAGACAAGGATGCACACGGTCACCGCTACTTTTTAATCTATACATCGAAGATGCGATCATCATTATTACAGACAGTACAACTGTACGGATAGATATAGAGGGGCAAAGGATTAGTATGCTTAGATTTGCAGATGATATACCAGTATTAGCATCTAGCAAGGAGGAGTTAGAGGTGACCTTAAATAAAATGGAAGCGGTATTGACAACACTATTGGATGAAGATATATAACAGAGGATAATGCCCAAAAAGAAGTCAGTACTGTGCTCGCGAACGGTTCATTTAGGATTTCAAAAAAGATTATTAAAAGAAGGAAAGGTTAGAAGCGTTTGAAATGTGGTGTTACAGGGCGAATGATGAGGATATCATGGATAGAGAAGGCAAGAAATGAAGAGGTTTGTAGGACACGTTAGACATGAAGGGCTAGTTAGAAGCAGATATAGCAGTTAAGGGTACAGGTAGACCCAGATTAGATTACTGTTCACAAATAGTTAAGGATGTGGGATGTATTCGCTTTAGGGAAATGCGAAATGCTCAGAATAGGAGTTGAGTGGAGGTGCGTGTCCAACCAGCCTTAGGACTGACGAGCTTATAATGATGATCATGATCTGAATCTTAACAGAAATGAACCTTTAGTTAAAGACACCTGTTAAGAGAAGTACTGAATGGAGTACAATATTAGTAATGAACCCCTTTACATTCGCGATTATGAAACAAGGACTTCTACACACTACATCTTCATTACTGTATTCACATTATATTCGGATAATGTTGGTTAATTATTTATGGAAGCAACAACTAGTCGAAATATGTTGTGCAGATCATTAGACATCCCTGTTTAAAAGATTAAGAAATGCACAAAATCGTAATAAGGCTCGCATTTGTTTCATTGAAAGACACCGGATATAAAGATAATTCTATTTTGGAACGTTTATTTATTATTTCTATTAAGCTTTTTACACTGAATACTTCATACAGAAGGAAAGAGAAAGAGTATAAACACGTTGTTTATGCTATAAAAACAGCCAGTAAAATAAGTTTTCTTTCATTTAGTATATGTTTGGGTTAGGCAAAAGAGGCTAATTTGTAATATGTTTGTTTTAGATGTGGTATAACACGTCAAACAGGTTACATAAAATGCAAATTGTCATATCCAGTTGATACACTTTCAACGTAATTACAAGAAGATAGAGTATACCATTTGCGGCTTTCTTGATGCCATTTACATGTCCAATTTCTAATTGTGTGACATCCGACCGCAGCGAAAGTTACTTCTATTCTTGTTCTTGTTCGCTTCAGAGGACAACACGGCCTAATTTTTAGGCAATTAGGTCCGCTTTTTCGACGTCAATTGGCGCATTGTTAGGAACTACCTGTCAGACCCACCTTCCACATCAACAAAAGAATATGCGTGCCACGACAGACTTGTTGAGAAATCGTTTTGAACTAATGCGGTTTAACTTTGTGAACCCCAACTTGAATCACAACAATGGGATCATTCAAAATATATTTTACAAACAATTATGGGGTACGATAACCCCCCCTCTCCTCCGAATATCTTCGGGAGAAATTATTACCTTATTTTTATATGAGCAGAATGGAAGCAAACTGTGGCTTGAACAGTAAATAAAATATTAATCAGCAGAACCAATCAATAGTCCCATCAATTTTTAGAAGAAAAGTCGTAATTAGTCAATGATTATTGGCGAAATTAACTTCGTTTTCTTTTTATTTGGATACGAATACAGACGAGATTAGCTTCTTAACACACAAATATTTTTAATAAGCTAGAGAAGCGCCTCAGGCCTGGCGTTGATAGTACTCACTCTATCAAATGTGTTAATGGTAATGGTAACTTAAGGAGAGACTGTTGGTTTAATATTCTTGTACCACGATCTCAATTTTCAATATTTATTATTACTTTTTTGTGGAGTTCCTTTTCAATAGACTTAATCGAAATAATTAGGTGTATGAGATATGATAAAATAAAACAAATAAAAGTTGGCATGATCATTCAACATTCGTTAATACAACAAACTTGAATGATGATCTACGGTGTTTTGTGCACGCGAGGACGCTCATCCATTGTATTCAGTTGAGAAGTTAATATATGTACTTGCCATTCAGCAAGAAGAATCGAATCTGAAATGCAAACTAAGGATGAAACTCGACACTTTTAATTCTCTCTCATCTTGTTTAACCTTGCCTGCTTGCATATCTATTAAATGGTAATGTAATGGGCCATAATAACGGCAAATAATTAATTACACCTTTTCATATTCAAATTATTCCACTTTATTGTCAACACCTATAATCGATTCGGTTCGTATCTATCTACCAGAAATGTGCATATAAATAGACAGATCAATTTATGTTAACCACCCAGTTTGCAAATCCAACTCATTACTAATGGAGAGTTTTGCAACAATTACTCGAACAGGTATTTCATTAATTATTGTATGCACCCCTCTATCTTATTCTTCTATAGTTCATTGTGATAAATAATATAATAACTACACTCTCTAAGCCTACATGCGCGAAGTATAGTGTGCTTCTTAAACTTTGAAATCACGGCTCCCTTGGAACCCAAGTCAAAATCTCACGGCTCCCTTTTTTTCTAATTTTGTATGTTAAGTCCTAAGTTTTTCACTTTTTTGTGTACTGAAATATTTTTAATTTAAATTCATATTTATAATTTTAAATAGTGTCTAAGTTAGTAACAACAGGACCAGTTTACATTTTACCTGGGTATTCGCAGAACCCTTATAAACTGGAAAGAAATGTTGTATGGCTATTGTGCTCACATTTAATGTTAGGGCTTTCCATTTCTAGTTATTCACCCCCGCTAGAATGATATTCAGCAGTTTACCTGTTCATAGTTAGAGTTCATAATACATTAAGATTCAGACATTCACATTTCATCCTTCAAACAAGTAAGTTTTGCATCCAGTAACCATCCAAAATAGTTTCCATAGTCGGACGAATTTTGATAGTGTTAATTTAGACGTTGAAGTTTAGTTTTTAGTGATTAGAATAGAAGTTCAATTAAATGTTTTAAGTAAAACAGTGAATTTTTATTCTTCAACGAAATCATCGATCCGATTTAATTAGTTGCACAATATTAATTTGGCGTGCAACGTACATCGTTTGTACATTGTATATGCACACACGAAGAGATATTAGAAAGAATAGGAGAACAGGGGACTCTATGGAATTCAATAAGAATTAGGCGAGATAGGTTAGTAGGACACCTCAGGTATGAAGGTCCAATCAGAGACGTATTAGAGGCAGAAACGGAAGTTAGGAAGGGTAGAGGTAGATCCTAGATTACCTAGACCTAGTCTTAGGACTGACGACCTTATGACGACATACTTACGTCAAAGCATGCATTTGCTAATTTTAACAGCACAAGCGTGAAAAAAAAAAATAAACACGGTTATTATGTTTTGATTAATTGCATCCACTACTATTCCTAAGCACAATTTAAATAACATTTGCTCCGCTCCCCAGGGAGCTGCGGCTCATCACTTCAAGAAGATCTGGGTTTAGCGAGCTAGACAGATTAATGTATCTCATCAATTTATATTTGTATTAAAATAAAGAAAGTAATCCTAATATATAAATGTATCAAAATGCACCTTACTTTGGTATAGGTAATACGAGCGCTCGAGATCAATGGGTTTTGATGCGATCATTAAAATTGAAAGTTGTAATGCTATTAAAAGGAACATTACTATATCTACATAGATCTACATCTTTAGAAGTCTATTACCACATAAAGTACATAATTAACATTTTATATGTGTAAATCAGCAAGTGTTAAAAAAATCGTTCACAGCTGTTCTTTCTGTCACTATAACATTCGAACTCAAAAAAGTTTTTCAGCGAGTTAAGTGAACAACGGTATAGCTCACACCTTGCATTGTCATCAAATGGGAATAATAACATATTATATGTTAATATCAGTCTCGCATTATTTAATAATAGAGTAGGTCCAGTGGTAGACCTCGCGGAGTAAATAGGAGAATCGAGTTCAATGAATTAATCTAACAAAAAATTTATATAATAATCATCACAGATATTGAACTCTTTTAATACAATTATGTTTTAGTAATGCACGCGTGAGCCGTGTGACCGGCCATTCCGCACTCTTTTTTAATTTACCAAGATTTTGTATAAATGGTACATGTACTTTTACTACGCCACTGGCAAAGGTATAACTGAAGGCGCAAGGGGAAGCGTTGAGCGCCGGCTCGAAGGACCATCATCCCGTCCGGCTAGGCCTGCTTAGATTAACATTTGGCGAGGCGGCACATGGGCCGTACTGGCCCATTGTCTCTATGCTAATAAAATTATGCAAGCAAATAGTCAGATCGTGTCATCTCGCCCCTTATCAAAAGGGCACCACGTGTGTAGCCAAAGCCGTATCTCCGTGTCTCGGCCATCTTAAATTAGAAATGTGACTCTGCACATTTAACTATAAAGCTTTTATTATTTTTTAGTGTCTTTTGGTGGATATTATTTAAATACCAAAAAAACACTAATAATAACAAATAACAATTTATAATAACCAGAACAAAACGGAAACACCAGTAACAAAAAGGCACAAGAAGTGAAACATACAACAAGAACAAAGTAATAGAAAGAACAAGATAAGACAACAATAGTAACAATAACAAAGATAACAACAATACAACAGAGTAGATAAAGGCACTTACGAATGGTGGTGATAGCGGTAGACGAGAGACTGTTTTGAGATAAGAAATTTTCGAGTATTTATAGGATAGGGTTGTTAGTAATTTTGATAGAATGTTCTAGAAGGAAAAGTAGTGAGAGAGAGGGTGAAGACACTAGTTTCTAGGAATACACAGAATTAGATAGTACAGAATTCAAGAGAAAACAATTAAGGGTAAAACCAGATATTAGTATGGGAGTGCATGCAGGTATGGTTGAAGTTGGATTTCCAGGTAAAAGTGATTGAAAGAACAATAGAGTTTAGACTGAAAGGAAATATTACTTGAAATGAAATATTAATTGAAATGAAATAAAATTAGAAAAAATATTTACACACAGAAAAAACAAAAAGAGTTATTTCGCCACAATTTATTGTACGAGTTCAAGGATTAAAATGTTGCGGGAGGACAAAACCAGACATCTCATCTAAATATGATTTTAACATATCGCAATTACGGTCGTGTTTTTTAAAGCGAGGTTAATATAGTTGGCGCATCTAGTCCTTAAACGGATTTTAAACCATCAAAAAGCGGATAAGGATCAGGAACTATTGTAGTACAATTGTCATTTTAAAACGGTACAAATGTAAAGCGTCTCACCGGTTTTACGTAAAATAGTCATGGGACAACCACAAAATTAGAGGCAATTGACCCCCGGCCGGGGGCTCTAATCTTGCGATCATCACTTGTAAGAAGTCATTTGCATATTATTACAACATTAATAGTCACACTTATGAATAATGCCCATGAATAAATGTCTGTTCAGTCCGTGAAGACACGAAATGCACTGTCAAATATCATGTTTAACAACGTAACTTACGTTAATCCCTAACACGGTTGCAACTCCGTTAAAGTCATTTTGATTCACTATTTTAACCGTCCAGCAAAACAACTAGAGTAAAACAACAAAAAGAGGCTTCGTATTTATTCCCACCTAAAAACGGGAATGAAATTTCCTTTTAGTGTAAACCTGAAGTAAGGAGGTGCTAGAATTTGGATACAAGTAACTGGGGCGAGCCCAATTGTGGAGCAATGGTTTGGTGACGGTGCATTTTGGTATTACCCGGTGGGTGAGCTTTCTAGTTGAGCAAAATGCTCGTTTTGTTTCGATACACATCTCATCTTCTGCCCTGCTGTTGTTGTTGTGGATGCTGTTGCAACGCGAACCCGAAAAAAGTGGTCGTACGCCCACGCCTGCCCATTAACATAAACGAAACGCATGTAGTCGTCTCCCCACTCCGTTTAATCGTAAATCTGCGGACTTATGAGTCGAAATTAGTCGCCCACGTGGCCACACGAAAAACACATTTCCTGACCTCTCATAAAAGTTGACGACAGCGCCTCTTTCATCCGACTTTTCACTACGTTGCACGTTCTCTAATTTTCATTCTTTATGGGTACTTAATGGCATGAAAGAAATTCTTCCGAACCCTACTTGCGCTTATGACCGTCATAATACCATATAAGATGCGACATCGCTGTATGCTTCATACAGTCCAGCCTTCATAAACGTCTTCTATTATTCTTATTTCATCTAGTTCTCTTGCCTTTTAACATTTTTCAATCGATTCGTTTGCATTTATATTCAATATTCCCACCGTTCCTCTTCATCCAGTGTCCACGTCAATTTTTATAGTCAGTTCTGTAAAACTGACTCTGGACCGTTTCTGTCTTCAAATAGTTGTAAATCTACAACACTTAGTGATTAAAGATTCAAGGGTTTATCTACTCCACACTTAGCCCCACGTAGAAATTCGATAAAGGATTCATCTACCCTCACTTACCTACACTTAGAAATGCGATTGTTAAAGATGTACATATGTCTGGAATACGATTGTGAAATGATGCAACGCGGGGGAAAAGAAAACGTTAGAAGCATTCGAAATGTAGTTTTACAGGCAAATGACGACGATATCGTGATGAAGAAGGTTAGAAATGAGGAGTTATTAGAAAGAGTAGAAGAGCGTAAAGTGTCATGGAACTCAATAAGAAATAGCCGAGACAGGTTGGTAGGATACCTCCTCAGCTATGAAGGGATAGTTAGATTATATATAAGGGATATTAGAAACAGAAACAACAACTAAGAGGAGCAGGGGTAGACTTAGATTAGATTACTGTTCACAAATAGTTAGGGGTGCTACGAAAGTATGAAGGATTGTGTCCAACCAGTTTTAGGACTGATGATGACTTTTGTATGTTATGAATAGTCCCTAATGCGGTTCTTCATCATCATCATCAAAAGGTCCTCCCTGGTTAGACACGCACCTCCACTCCTTTCTATCCTGAGATAATCTTCGAATTTCCCTAAAACTAAAACATCCCACATCCTTAACTATTTGCGGACAGTAATCGAATCTGACTCTACCTCTACTCCTCTTAACTCCTGTTTCTCCTATATTTCGCTCTTTGCCTACAATACTATTTTGTCAATATCGCTTCCATTTTATTTAAAGCTATCTCTAACTCAAGTCCTCCTTGTTAGATGCTAATACTGCTACATCATCTGCAAATCTAAGCATCCTAATCTTTTGCTCCTCTACATCTATCCCTACAGTTCTACCGTCTTTAATGATGTTGATCGGGTCTTGGATGTGAAGATTTAAAAATAGCGGTGATAGTGTGTAAAAACCATAACTTCTACATCCAAAAGAAATTTACACAATACTATCATATATTTAAACTAAGTACATCATTTTTAAAAAGTCAAGATGATGACACAAAAATTGTCGTCTATAGCGGCATGAATAAACTTTTGATGGTTGTTACATTTGAAACGCTAAAATACTTCCCCGGAACGTTACCAAATTATCACATACATATACCTGTGCGTCTATTTAAGTATATATACATGTATTTATCTGTTAAAATTAAGACAGCGTAAAGTGATTTATCGAGGCAGATATTGAAGGATGGATTGTTTTCGCAAATAAAAAATTGGTTATGTAAACCTGGTGTAACCTTGCAACTGATGAACTGATGCCTATAGACATTGACAGACCTAGTTTTCTCGGTAAAAATTACGTAATTAACATCTATATAAACACCTTGCAATACTTTATATGGATTTGCCATAAAAACGTCATCTTAGTAATCGACGTTGCATTTAAATGAACAGTTTGTACTCTACTATTTACCACAATAAAGTAATTGTATTGTGTACATCCTCCAAAAAATATTTCGATACCATATAAGATTGGCTTATCCACCACAGGTGTTGATACATCGTAAGCCAAATGAAGCTTAATAAGGATAGCTTAATGTTGACGATGACAGTTTGATGAATGATTCGCGAGGTATTATAACCTGCAATACAAATAATTAAATAACAGAATAAAGAAAGTTTTGCCACCTTTATTTATTTGAAGCAGTATGCTTTATGTCAATATTGTGACAATATTAATAGTTTTTGGTAAACGCAATAGACTTTCCTGATCGAGGTGATTTAATAACATAAAAATGTTAGTTCAGTGAATTTGATTTAAATTCTAACAATCGCACATTAAACAATTGCAATTTGTTTATTGGATGCAATAACACGCAGCAGTTCTACAAAATTACGGATTATATAATAACAGCAACAATTTTTCCCTCATTAATTTGAGGTAGCGTGTAGTGGGTAAAAAATTCAGAAATGAATTTTCAGAATAATATTTCATATTAAACTAACTCACTTCTAAAAGATATCTAAATTATATGTATGTTTAATCATAGTATATTCAGTATATAGTTACATTAGTTCGACGGATCGTTAACCTTGTAGGTCGGTTGGTCGTGGTTGTTGTTGTCACCTCTCGTAGTTTAGTGGTCAGAACATTGGTGCGTAAAGCCAAAGGTCCCGGGTTCGATTCCCGGCGAGGGTGTGACAACAGCAACAATTTTTCCCTCATTAATTCAGAAATGAATTTTCAGAATAATATTTCATATTAAATAATAAAGTTTCAACACCAGAAAACATAACATAAGCGATGTAAAGTTCGCAGTAGTAAGTACCTGTAGCTATAGGATTTTGTTGCTAAAAATAAACTTGCGTCATCGTATGTTTTAATCAAATCAAAATAATAAGAAATTAATTAGGCATACTTCAACTATTCACAAGCTGGCTGCGACATACGAACGTCAGGAGAATAGCCGTCGATCGAAACGGCCCACTAGATCGGACAGCAGAAATGTGAGCTCGTTTTTCACGGATCGCGGGACGAAATCCCACGATGCGCATCCAGTCGCCTCCATCCATTACGTAAGAGGGACAAAATAATGTCATCCGCGGCCGTTTTTTAATTGTCGATCGATTAATGAGTAAACAACAAATACGCGATACATTTTTTTAAACGTCTAGCGTCTAGAAGGTCGATTGGAAGAACTGTGGGTAATTAGTTTTAATTGCGGGTGTGGCTTCAGATAATCATTATCCATTTTCGCACGTTAATTGGCATAAGCATCGTGTTTCTGCGTGCACAACAATGAATTAATTAAAGCATAAACGCTATAGTTCCTGTAATTATTAATAACAAACTCAATTAATTATTGTTAAGGATGAAGAATAATGGGGAGTTTGCTGTTGTTTGTTTTTCTCATAGCTTCTTCATGAAACCTTTTTGTCATTGTTTAACGGTAAATAAACCTCTTATTATCTCGAGACACGAACATCAAAACGTCTATTAGCCTACACTAATACAGTGCAATTGACTTTTCTAAATTATAACCCTCTGTAGTTAAGTAACAATAAATCACCTTGGAGAATTTGGGACATAAAATGTAGGATCAAAAAATAACGGTTTGCTGGAGATAACGCAAATTTATTAGTCATAAACTTAAGATCACTCTATATATAACGAAAAGTGTACTGGATGTGAACCTACCCTGATCTAGTGGTGATCTAAGGTAATCCACATGAATGTTAGACATCTATGGGAATGACAGTTGTAACGTTATGAATTAGACATATGTATGTTTCTCCTTAATATAACTGCCCCATTTTGTAACATGTTGAATCCTTTATTTCGTTGATATATGTTTTAACGATATAAATAAAGTAACCCTTCAAGTATATTAATATCGTTTGCAATACAATTTATACACTTTTCTGATCAGTATTCGCCAATATTAAAAGGGTAACATCTGGAGGCACTGTAGAGTGCAAATCGTGATAACACCACAACATAGGGGGTGTAAAAAGTGTGCACAAAAAGTACCCCAGTTAACAAGTCGTTAATTATTGAGAACAGAACAGATTTGCAGCCGCGTTTTCATCGGCGTCCGCTATCGCAGCCGTCAACTCACGAAACACACATACCTATTCGTGACCTTCGCAACAGACGATTGTACGTAATGTTCAGTAGTAAGCTGCAGTCGTTAGCGTTCAATTGACAAAATATAACCACACAATACAAAAATAAGTTGAATGTGGAAATATCAAGTAAAAAACGATGTATTCACATGCAGAATATGCGGACCTGGTGGTCACATACGGACAGTGCGATTGGAATGCACTGCATCGTCATCATTGCCGGAGCAGTTGGGGCTTTCGGTAGGGTTATTATTCATTTTTTTTTTTTTGACGTACCTTCTCCCTCAATTTTTCCAGGGTAAAAACCGATCAGATATACTGTATAATTGAATACTGAACGAATAAGAGGGGAGGGGGTGTATTGTACTAAAAATATATTGTATCTGGGTCTGATACCTACTATAAAAAATTTAGTTAAAGTTAAAGTGTAGTTTGCGATACTCTTCTCGAAAATAGCTACAAATATTGCATTGCCGCCAACATAATCTAAATGACCAAAGCGCGTATGGGAGTCTTAGAGATAATAAAACGGAGTAGGCAACTGTTGTGCTGACTTTCAAGCAAAAAGAAGAACATGATATAGACATGACTATGACAACACTTACTTCGTTCGTGTTGCTTTTTCCTACCATGACCTTATAAACCCATATATATATCCGTCAAAAAGAAAAGCTTACCATTTTGCGGAGTCATCTTGAGAGATGATGTCGTTAACAGCGGATGTCCAGGTCATAGTCATTTGCCAAGTACTTCACCTGGAAAAAAGCAAAATAGTTAAATGACCGATGCAAGAACTAGAAAAGGGAAATCCCTCCAGTAATAAAAAATTGTTTGTTAGTTAATTTTGACCATATAGTAAATTTGCCTAAATTGATTGTGTGCCTTCGACAGGTATCTATCTATATTAGGTAGGTATATTATAAAGTAATGCATTAGAAAAGCCATCAGTGTCTATTATCAGAGGAGTCGTTTAATCATTTAATCTTAAGACACCAACGCATTGTGCAATCGAATAAATAATTGGAACATTAGCGATGTTTTAACAGTTGCGCATATTAGCCGAAAGCTGAAACCTTGACAAGGATAATTTCGCATTAGAGTCGATATTAATAAGTGGACCTCTTATCGCGCATGCAACATCTTCCAGTTCGGAAACTAGTTCTCAATTAAAAATCATCCGTATAAGGTTGGGCACATGTTCTATCGATAAATATCAATCGAAAATGACTGGTAATCTTTTAGGAATGCCAGCACTTAATACGACGATACTTTCACAATGACTTAATTATCTGAACCTCAACCTCCTCTCACTGCTACATTAATTAGCTAAATTCTTTGTTTTATTTTCACTTCGGCAAAACGCATGTGTGTACCTTGACAAAGTTGCCTATATCCGTCGTATCTTTGATGGATAACACGACAATCCTTTATTGGAGAGAGAAAATGGTGCAAGTCAAAGTCTGCCTTCTGTCATAAACTACTTATCACTCTTGCTCTTCATTTGTAAATTACCTATGCTCTTTTTTGAAACCTGTTCTCGATGTCGATGCATCACTTCCTTCATTCCAATCCAAGTAACTGATCACAATAGCGATTAATGAAAGCCAGAAACATGACAGAAGCCCCTCTTTGAAGATCAAAACGATTGTCTATCAGGTTACAAAGTTATAAAAGGATTTCTATTATAACAAAAAAAAAGGGAATGAAATAGAAAAGTGAACTACATAGGGCAGGTGGTTTATTACTTTCGTAGGTTATTACCATTTAGTATCTTTCTGTTGTTATTGCATATCGACTCGCTATGAGTTTGATTGCAGTTCCACAGGCAGCTGTTGTGGTAGGCAAGCGAAGCAGTTAGGCGGCTGGCACTCCCTAACTGGACCATCCGAGAAGATCAAGTCATCCTTGGACCGGTAGAAACAATTGACACCTGCTGCGAGCGCGCTTATAGATTCATTCATCATCACGGTCGGCCACGAGCAAATGGACGACGCCGCGGCGGCGAGTTTGAATTGAATACTGCTTCCCGCCTTCTGTCTATAGTGTCTTTCATCCTCTTACGCTCTCGGTACAATAGAGGAACATGGTTCAATCGAAAAATACAAATTGTGTAGAGAACATTGTCAGTATACGTATATCCTCAAATAGGTGCATATTGGTCCACTGAAACCCTCTGCTATTTAAGAATTTAAAAAGCAACGGGCACATCAAATATGAAATTATTAGGAGGTGTTCTCAGTTAGGGATGACTGTAGGCAAACAACATCGAAAGGTCAACTCTATTTATTACAGGCGAAAAATAAGTTCAACAGGTAGCAATTAGATTTGCTAACTACTTGGCTTCCGCCCTCCGTCTCGGAATCGTTTATTATTAATTGTTCTCATTATCTAGTGACGCTCGGTAATGGTCGTTCTCATTTTTCGAAGACGCTTAATACGGCTGAGACGCCCCGTGTAATTAAAGACAACGAAACGAGGCGAGACGTTTTAGTAATAATTATTGGCCCGTGTTCCAAACTTAATTGCATGTCAATTGTGGAGAACATGGATCATTTGTTCGAGCCAAACGTATTCTTCAGAGCCTTTCAAATGCTGTTCTCGTTTTGTTTTTTTTTTTGTACTATTGCGGCTTCCGGTTCTACGTTACGCCCACGTAAATTAAAACGTAATAATGGGTCGTTGTGAATTGAAAATCTGGCTAATGATGTGCGAAATCGATCTAGGTCTCGATCAAATTGAGTGCGTAAGTATCCCTGAAGATTATTTAATATATTTTGGTGTTGAATAATCACAATTATTATATGAAGTGGCCTATATAAACAACAGGGTATGATTCTTCGTAGACACTTTTATAATTTTCTTTGTTGGACAACAACCATTTGGCTCTGATTCCAAAACTGAACTATTTTGGAGTGTGCAACTTATTTTTGTATACCGATTACAAGTACCTACAGTCAGCACAGTGAACACCATCTGAAGAAATGCTGCTATTTCTGAGATTCATTTATGTTCAACAAGGCCTACTTCTAAAGGACGACTTGTCCATTCTTTCATTGATTCGATACACTCCTACGTAGTTTTCAGTATCTGTCTCCTCCCTACTCTCTACTATCACCTGAATCTTGTAAAATTCTAAATTGTTTTGTTCCCCTTTTTCTTCTGTGTTTTATTTCTTACAATATTTTCATTGCGATTCTTCTATTTTTCTATCAGTATCCTCTTTGTCTTTCTCCGTTTCTACCTCTCATCATTTGCTTATGCCCTTTTTAATCTTTAGACGATTAAAACGGCTGTCTGTTTATTTGTATATGTATGTATATGGAGTACTCAGAGTTTTGGAATTACTTCGCATATACTGTAGCGGTTTAAACATTTATTTTTTGATCTGAATAGGTACGAGTACACCTTCATCTACTTCCTTATGGTCATGTAGGTAGATAAGCACATTACGCAGTCTCCAAGGCTCGGTGAACTGATTCGTTCTGGTCTTTTGATGAGCAAATATCCATTTATCTATCACTCGTAGGCTAGCTAATTTCGCTGTTCGTTTTAACTTACTTAAGATTCAGACTAGATCTTCCGCTGATCTCCCTAAACGGTAAAAGTTGATAAAATCGTATCACCGAGGCTTGTCTCTAAAGAAGATATTCGTTCCTATGCAACATGTCAAATTAATATTAAATCGCATGTAATTATGGTAATGATCGTTCTTCCAGTTTCGTCATTTTGCTTCTTTTCCTTCTTCATGTTTTACGGCTGAGAACCGTTAGGAATACTACGCAACGCCATTTGCCGAGGTCAATTGGTTGGCTCCCTTCATAACTCGTCTCTTTATCTGGAACGGACTGCCAAGAGCTAATGGCTGACCAGGATTAACACCCGCCACCCAGACACTGTCGCCAACTATTAGAATTAATTGGGATAGTTGGTCATTAGTGGGGCTCCAACGAGTTGACATATACGTGCAGAGAGACGGAAACCCAATTAAACAGTGTACTTAGATTTTAACGCACATTCGCATCGTTTCAAGAGTGAATACCCTTACATGCTGAACAAAACAGATCGTTGGAGTTTAGTTATTTGTGGTAAAAATTAATTAAATCGACGCCACACAATATGACAATAAAATCAAAATAACTTAAACAGAATTTGAAGATGATGATTACCAGTTGATATAATAATTTAATTGCAAGCCAATTATGTCCATTTTTCATTGGTCAACACTGACAGTAGGTAAAATATTACTTCCACAATTGTATTCTTAAAAAGGATGCATCTTCCAGGTTTCTTCCATTTCTAATAGACACAAAGGCAGATAAATCAAGATGTTCACATCGGATCGATTCTAGCAATTGCTAATTGTGCAGATCTTTAACTTAGCACATCCATATATTACACATGTGCCAGTATCCTTCCGTACACTACAGGAAAGTGCTCATATACCTAATTAATACGCCTCCTCGATGTGGGAATTGGGCATTTTTCTATCACTGTTTACAGGCAAGTTTCCAGTTTAGAACTGTGTCACCATTTCATCAGCAGCAATAAGAGCGATCGCTCAGAACGTAGTTTCAGTCTTTGTCAGGTTGGAAACTGGTTAATTAATATATACCTTCTACGTGGGAATGGCATATTTTTATCCGACGTCACTCCATCTATCTGCCCATAAAAATGTCTTGCATCCAGCTGTCCTGCATGTTGCCATAAGAAGCTTTATGGCTTGAGCGCATATACTGTTAGCAATGATATGGTTCCCCGGATGTAACGCAGAGAAAATGATTTTAATAAGATTGATGCCTTTTTCAAAATAAGCAATATATAGGTACATATAAAACATATGTGTAATGTCTATATGTCTCTATTCGAAAAGAATTCACAGTTCCGTTTCCGGCTTCTTCAATGGCCAATTATATTGTTGACCATCAGCGGCTGATGGGCGATTATTTCATTTCGATTGCAATGTGACATACAGCAATCCCATGACTGTTGTTTAGTTATTAGCTATCAACAATAAACCAACAATTAGTATCATCGTCCTTCAGCAAATAATCATAAATTTGTATGAAGATTTGGGATTCTTCAGTATGCTCTACAAATGCAAACGAAGGAATATTATTAGAAGTAGATCTCTTCTTCATCCCAATCCGTCCATGGGTCTTAACGAGTTGATGATGAATAAACATAATTTAAAGGTGTTTAAATAGTTCCATCGGCCTATCATTTGGATCTGTTGAAGAGAATCCATTCATGGAACATCGCAATGATTAAAGAGAAATCGCATTCTTTTACTGACATTGAGTAACTAATAGCGATCCCGTCTATCATTATGGTATAGGGGTATACATGCATGGAGATTCACCTTATCGCATTAACGAACAAGAAAAAAAACGATAGCTGGTTGTAGTGATGTATTCTAATTACGTATTTACACGACTGCGTGCTATCTAGCAATTAAGCGAATTTTTTCATTCGGTTGCTTCTAAACACGAGTGGCTATCGAGCGTTGTCGATCAAAGTAAGCTGCTGCGCTGCACTGCATCCAAGGCTGACCTTACAATTAAATCTATGTGGTCTAGAGTGCCGAGAACCGACACGTTATGGTGTTGCTCTTTTATTGCTTCGGATGCTAATAAACATTTGTTATCGAGTCGGGCGGGGCACACTGCGATCATGGTGTGGACATACAAATGTATCGTGGCGCTGGTTGGCTTTTATTATTACGAAATTGCTCCATATTATGCAAACGCCGTTTGTACAACTGCTGCTAAATTACGAGGACCGGGTTTATAACCTGCGAGCTGTAAATTCCTTTGCTACCACGCTTCGGGTCTTTGCAACATTCTAAACATATGATATATTAGTTTAAGGAGCTTAAAATAGCAACTAACAGACTTAAATAGAAGCATTTCACCGTAAATGAGTCATTCATTTTTCTACATCGTTTCGCCTTACCTTACAAGGAGTAGGTAAGAGGATAAAATTAAAAAAATTAACTCCTATTTATGCTGATAATACAAACGAACCGAGAAATGGATCAAGCTTTTTGTAACACTCTATTTAGAAGCCAGAATGCCCTGAAGACAACCGTTTTAATTTAACAAAGTAGATATTATTGCTTTTTCTCATTAAAACAGCGGCGATTTCTACACAAAATCTATTGGAATCCGTCAAATGGGCATACACCATCTGGTGGCAAAATTTATAACTCGAATGAGGGAAAAATTTACATAGGAACTGTACACGCAAATTGTAAAATTGTCTATTAAAATAATAAAACACGTTAAAAAAGTAAACATTTTTTTGATGGAGTCGACGAAGTTTTCTTCTAAAGTTAAATCAAATAAAAAGTTAATATGTTCAGTGAAAAGCTGCAATAGCACTGCTGATATAGATCTTCACTATTCACCTACATTAACTACTTTCCAATAAAAACTAACCGTTTTATATATGTAAAAAATATATTCGGAAAATTAGAGAAAAAAGTAAACTAATAGAAGCTTGGATGAAAGCAGTAGGTATCAAAGAAGTGAATTCCAGAATAAAAATTTGTTCACGTCATTTTAATACAGATGATTATATGTCAGCAAGCATTTACCATCAGCCATAACCTTAATATTAAAAACTAGAATCATACTAAAATTATAAAGTAAGAAATTATTTATTCCTGTGTAATTGATTTAACAGAATTCTAATGATACGATATAAGTATTTTGAGGTTAAGAACCTACCTGCTGCAATACAACAAAGTTGCAATAATGTGTTTGCAACGTTCTCTTAAATCGGCTTTGCACGTGCAAGTCATTGATATGATATTGCTTAAATCACCCAGAATCACCTCACCAATTATATAACGTGAATCACTTTTTAAATCCGAAGTTTGTAAAAAGTAGGCAGTAAACTTGACGGAATTTGAAGGCTAGCTTCCGGATTTGTTATTTCCGAATTTTATAATGTGATTGGCATTAAAAACACGCTCACCTTCAGCGAAATTTCCTTTCCGAGGCTTTGTGTCAGCCCAATCATATATTGTGTCAATACTTATCATTTTATCGTAATTTAAAAACTTGGAAATTGCACGGTACACTATAGGAACTACGATAAATTTTCCCTAATCGGTGCCATATTTTTAGGCTCCTCCCATTTGACGGGCCCCAATAGGTTTAATAGATAATACAACATATATTATATCTTGCTACTTTTGATCTAGCAGCCATTAGCAGCCATGTAACCAGATAAACAAAGGCGAACGATGTCACACTTTATTTGTTTTCATTAGCTACTTAACCACGTGGACGCAACCAGTATTAGCAAAATTCAGAACTGTAGCGATTTCTGGGATCTCTATAATTATTTACCAAAGAAAACAGGTATTCATATGATGGCGCGATGAAGTGTAATACGTGATTTATATTCATTCTGTATAAGGGTTTGTTGTCATCGTACGCATATGGATGTACATTGTACATATCTACCGCAAATGCTCAAGAGAAAATTCAATTAAACGAAGGTATGAAAGAAGACAACTCCACCCCCTCACATTGTTACACTAACGATTCGCTAGACATGCTAATGATGTGCTTTGTAAAGTTCGGCCCATCAAAACAGTCGTGCTTTCGGCACGTGGTAAAAAAGGTATGCAGATTTCGACGACGCTCTTATATGGATCGGTATGTGATACTTAACCTCTTCATTTTTTATCTTTCGATAATCGAATCTTTACGGGCGATGACAAGACGTACCTATACGACATATTTATTCAACACGATACAAAAAAGGAATATTGTTTATGTAGAAGGTATGATTTAAAACAATTTCAAGTTGTAGTACCTAGTGGCGACCACACGTTGCAACGACTGGTGGTCGATATGAGCCACGCGTGGCCGCTTCTAGTGGCAACCACACGTTGCAACGGTTGGGGGTCGATATGAGTCCCACGTGACCCTTTCTAGTGGTGACCACACGTTGCACCAGCTGACAGTCGGTATGAGCCACGCGTGGCCGCTTCTAGTTTCGGCGGAAGTGGTCGAATGTGCAAACAATCTACCGATATATTCATTGAGCAATACATCAATAAAAATCATAGGTTGTAGCACCTAGTGGCGTTCACACGTTACAACGGCTAGTGGTCAATATGAGCCACGCGTGACCCATTCTAGTGGCGACCACAAGTTACAACAGCTGACAGTCGGTATGAGCCACGCGTGGCCGCTTCTAGTGGCGGCGGAAGTGGTCGAATGTGCAAACAATCTACCGATATATTTATTCAGCAATACATTAATAAAAATTATAGATTGTAGTACCTAGTGGTAACCACGCGTTACAACTAGTGGTTAAAATGAGTCACGCATGACCCTCTCTAGTGGCAACCACACGTTGCAACGGCTGGTGGTCGGTATAAGGTACACGTAACCATTTCTAGTGGCTACCACAAGTAGCAACAGCTGGCGGTCGGTATGAGCCACGCGTGGCCGCTTCTAGTGGCGACGACAAGTTATCGAATATCCGAACAGCTACCAATATATCTACTCAACAATGCATTAATAAAAATTATATGTTGTAGTAACTAGTGGCGACCACTCGTTACAACTAGTGGTTGATATGAGCCACGCGTGAACCTTTCTAGTGGCAACCACACGTTGCAACGGCTGGTGGTCGGTATGAGCTACGTGTGACCATTTCTAGTGGCGACCACACGTTGCAACTGCTGGTGGTCGGTATGAGCAACGCGTGGCCGTTTCTAGAGGCGACAACAAGTGGTGGTGTGTGCGAGCGGTCTAAGAATAACAAATGAAGATCCAAGATGTCAAAATCTCTAAAAAGACTTACAGGTGTGTCGAAGCGCGTACTAGGTTCTCAAACGGTTTATGTGAAATTTAAAATTATAGTGTTTTATTTATGTTATTAATAGTTGAATAAGCTGCATTGGTAATGAAGTACATGGAGAAAGTATCAATCGTTGTAATTTTCAACGGTATTTAGTTCATTCATTGCAATTTCAGAAAAATAAATAATGATAACGAAATGGGATGTTTAATTGATTAATAAGTGAATTATTATCATACTACATTATTGACTGACGAAAGTAGACGTACATTTATAATGCTAATTAAAATCGTCTAGCTCTTGCTTATTAATTTTTTAGGAGTAATAGTACCTAGTATCCGCTTATGTACGGCGTAAATCAACTTTTCCCATCTAAATGCGGTTATATGGTTTAAATAAGTATTTAGTTACTTACAATTATTAATGATACCCACTCATTTTCAGGATTGTACTGATATCAACTTCGCAATTAACGAAGTAATTAATTTTGCCTTTTATTTTTACAACACTCACTTCAACGATGTAGCACCTGTCATAGACTGTATCAGAAAAGGTGGAATATTTTAATTTTGTAATTCGTAGTTTCACTTTTAAATGTTATAATAATATATACTGCAATTTACTCGCGCTTACTATAAATTACAATCAGTATCAAGCATTTTAATTATATGAGACTGTTAGAGACATATTAGAGGCAGAAAAGGGAGTTAGGAAGGGTAGAGGTAGACCCAGATTAGATTAGATTAGTTCACAAATAGTTAAGGATGTGGGTTGTTCTAGTTTTAGGGAAATGCGAAGATTAGCTAAGGATAGGAATGAGTGGAGGTGCGTGTCCAACCAGTCTTAGGACTGACGACCTTATGATGATGATCAGATGTTCTTTTTGTCTTTCAGACTTACATGATGGTAAATGGAATTTTGCGAATTTAATGATGTCGTGTGTTAAAAATGAGAAATAAATGATCTCAATGAATTTAACGATTATGACATAAGAGTGAAATAAAAACATCTTTAATCTTGTGCCATGTTCTAGATCTTCCTCACTAAAATTAAATAATTAATCTAGATAATTCAGAAGGATGTAAACCTTTGAAAAATATTTATACATTAAACTCTATTGGGATGTTTGGACCTTCTTCAATCGGTCTCTGATCACTCTTAGGATTTGCTGCAATAGGATACACGCCGAAATGTAAAATGGGTTTAAAAGGTTGTCACCTTCTTTGTCAACCATCACATTGCATTGAACGTTACTATAAATTACCATTTTAATATCTACAATCGTTCGGCATTTGAGATAAAGAAACGACCGATTTATGGTTTGTATTATCTTCAAAAGACGATAGTCACTCTTCGATGAGGACGGCGACGTGCTTCGAGTGAACACAAATCTCTGATGCTTATCATCTGGCGCTGTTCTATTCGCCTGCAACGTTTTAAATTGCAAATAAAATTATTACAACGCTTATCATTACTGTTATTGTTTTTGTTTGATTGCCAATTACAGGTTCCTATAATATTTGCATAAATAAATCCTTGCAGTCATACGAGACTGAAAGGTTTTATTATGAATTATCATTTATTATAATTTATAAATAGCTACATAACTATAACACGCTGCATAGTAAACGGTAAAAATAATTTGTATATATTTACAATTAAACAAAGAAAATATCTTCTACTCCAAGGTAGTCTGTTATTGTTTAAAAGATGACGCTGAATCTATCACTAGGATCAAAATTACGAAAAATAATAAACAGTGATATCTACAGATATATATCTTAGCTTTGAAGTTGATTTTACCTTATTTTTTTTGTCATAAAGTTTCTCCATACTCTCATACAGAGACTGAGAAATCCATAAAACACTTAGGCAATAACTAAGAGACTGTGAGAGACGCTCTCAGAGACGCTGAAAGACTCTGAGAGACTGGGGAGAGACTAAAAATTTTTGTTTAGGGTAAATTCTAGTCGGGTTACTTTCAAATTTAAAAATTCATCAATAGGGGTCGCTTAAATAACAGATGTAAATAATGCCTGTCGGCAGCCATGTGCTTCACAAGACTTTTGTCAAAAAGATAAGAATTAAATGAACTTTTGAATTTAACAAAAATTAAACGACGATACCCATTGTTGTCATGAACTTAAACAAACTGCGTAGGATAATAATGTTCTACCAGCAGAATTAAATGCGATTCTTTTATAGCCGATTACATTATTGTAATTGGCCTGTCTTTACTAATTGGTGTAGGTATAATTTTTCCTTCAATTTAAATGCAAAATTATAGGATGTGGGTATAAGGCACGTTAAGATCAGTTAACTTTCTCTGATTAACGGATGGAATGTACATCGGTACATTTTCTGTCAGAATACGCGTGTTCTACGTAATTACCATTTATGACTAGTGTAGAATTCGCTCCGCAAATAAATCTGAAAGACCGCCGACTACGATAAAATCACGGCGCGTAAGAGCTGTTGTACTTATCTAAGAAATGGTTCATGTTATACACAATACAGTGACGGACCAGAGAAATTAGTGATAAGAACACCTTTCTGTAACAACAGGTTCTATAAACAACCAAATATATAAATTTTAAACGGTAAACTGCGAATTAGACTTACAAAGCTATCATTCGGGACAGTTCAGATAATAAGTTCAATAAGTATATTCAATATATTCTCGGGTTTTATTATTCTCACAAAATAAATATAATTTCTGTACACTTCGTGTTAAAAATATATAAAATTGTTGCTGCTCAGATCACTTGGATCACTTCGATAGAAGAAGAGATCGAAGCGGGTCGATCAGTCTACTGCAGCTGCATGCTTTTTGTATGTATACGTACGTTAGTTGTTCTTATTTGTGCCGGTTTTTTTGGATTTTTTCACGTACTTTTACAGGCACAGGCCTCCACTGAAAGCTATCAGAAGTTGTATTTATAGCTATCGTTCAAGGATTATTGTGTAATCTTCAAGCTATTTCATATTTTAAGGATGGAATATGTTTTTCTGCGGTTCAAAATCATTGAAGCATAATGGCGCCTCTATCTTATATAATTTTGACAAAGTTAGGTTAGGTTATGAAGAGCTATTAGAAAGAATAGGAGAACAGAGGACTCGTATAGAAGTCAATAAGAAATAGGCGAGATAGGTTGGCAGGACACCTTCTCAGGCATGAAGGTCTAGTCAGAGACATATTAGAGGCAGAAACAGGAGTTAGGAGGGGTAGAGGTAGACCTAGATTAGATTACTCTTCGCAAATAGTTAAGGATGTGGTATGTTCTAGTTTTAGGGAAATGCGAAGATTAGCTCAGGATAGGAAAGAGTGGAAGTGTGTATCCAACCAGTCTTAAGACTGACGATCTTATGATGATGATGAGGTTAGGTTAGCTAAATATCTTAGTTGTCAATGCGTGCAAAACATTCTTTTTTTTAATTATTTTCAATCGATGGTATACCTGTGAAATTCTTCAACTGAAATCTATAATTGATGAATTGAAAACGTGGAAGTAAATAGTTGACAGAAACAAATGTGTTGCCAGTCGAATAATAAATATGTCGAGTACGGTTCTGCCGTGAGCAATTGGTTCCGTTGTTTATTTAAATGTTATGTTAAACGGTTGCAGTTAATCGTTCGCTGTAATGTACCTAATTGAAATTTACGCGGAACATTTCCGTCAACGTTCAAATAAAATTGGCGGCGCAACTTTCATACAAAAGAACGAAAAATAAAAGATTCAGAACAAGCGGCGGTAGAAGTACCTACGCATATCAATCTGTGAATATACTTGGATCACCGTAAGGCTTTCAGTGAAAGGTGGCAATACTTAAATTCATATTCATTGCATTATCATTTATAACCATAATTTAAATGTTCTTGCGCGTTTCTATGAAATTACAGAGAAAACAAGCATGCATTTAGATATTTACAAAACGAGAAAATATGTCGGTATTTTATAAGTATATATATTACAAGGATAACGAGATTGAATCTTAATACTTATTCGTAATGGAGATCATCGAAGTATCAGAGAATGCATTCATGATTTATATGAGGTAGTCTTAAATTATATCGTATTAACTGAAGACATTTACGTTATCGCGATATTTTTGTTAGTGTGGTAATTTTTTAACAATTTTCTATGATTTAGTGCTATTTTTCTGATAGTATTGATAATAGTTAATGATACTAAATGTTCCGAAAGAAAGAAAGAGAAAACCTATAAATTTTCGCAAGGATTTAAGCAGAACATGGAATGCAGAAATATCTATGCTACCCGTTCAAATCGGCGAGAGTGCCTCACGATAAAGGGATTTCCCCAAAGATTCCTCAAGTTGACTTAATAAAAATGACGATATTGAAGTGAAGTATATTTTATGACTTTTTTTATACCTAACAGACGTTTGCCTTACAAAGAAATGAACAATTCTAACATCTTCATTATGGGGGTCCTTTTAGACAAGCATAATCCACACGAAGGTCACATGGGGAATTTACAAATGAGAACGCGTTATTCGCATTTGTGTGCCATATTAAGGCAACCTCATGGGGAAGCAATGTGACTAGGCCGACTAGGGACCGTAACGTCTACACCTCCCTGAAATTCTAACAGCGTGGTGGAATCGTTAAATCAGAGATTAGCTTGCTTTCAGTAGAATACAGGAGCAAAAGATTAGTACGCTTAGATTTGCTGATGATATAGCACTATTAGCAGCTAGCAAGGTGGAGTTAGACATAGATAGAAGTGGCTGATTTTAGGTATCTAGAAAGTCAGATAAGTCAGGACGAAAGGAGTAGTAGGGATATAAAGCAGAGAATAGCGCAAGGTCGTGTCGCCTTTAATAAAAAGAAGTCACTTCTATGCTCGCGAACGATTAATTTAGAAATTCGAAAAAGATTGTTAAAGGTGTTTTCGGAGTGACCCGCTGTATGGGTGCGAAACATAGACGGTGAGCGCGGCAGAAAAGAAAAGGTTAAAAGCATTCGAAATGACGAGGATATCGTGGCTAGAGAAGGTTAGAAATGAAGAAGTATTAGAAAGAATAGGAAAACAGAGGACCCTATGGAAGTCAATAAGAAATAGGCGAGATAGGTTGATAGGACACCTTCTCAGGCATGAAGTTCTAGTCAGAGCATATTAGAGGCAAAAACAGGAAATAAGAGAAGTAGAGGTAAAACTAGATTAGATTATTCTTCACAAATAGTTAAGGATGTGGGTTGTTCTAGGTTTGGAGAAATGCTAAGATTAGCTCAGGATAGGAATTTTTCATTCACTGATGTTTAATAATATCCTTCTGCTAAGAAAACCCGCGACAATTAGAATACAATAACAAGCCTTTAGCTGTCAATGCTTGTAAAATAAATATTTAATATCCTTTATATCAAAAGGTAGAAACAATTAAAAAAACGGAACGGGTTGCACGCAGGTATTTTAATTAGTGACAGCTTTTAGAGCCACCATTTAAATAGGAAAGGCAATTAAAGCAAAAAAACCCGCGATTACGGCTCATTTTATTGCGTTCCATGCGACTTATATACACTTTCTTTTTTATTAACAAAAGACAAATGGGTAACAGTCAGTCGCCTCGTTTGCCTGACCATGGTACACCAGATCCAGTTCATTAAGAATGGAATGCGTAGAAATCAAGAAAAACGGCACCTAGTTGATAGATGGCTAATGGTCACTAAAAAAAATTGACAATCGAACCAATCGAATGACCCAAATTAGCATGCGTTTTAATGACTAGAAAATTTTATCGGAAGTTGTCGAAGCATTACTTACAGTTCATCTAATTAGTTTAAATTGCCCAGCAAAACTGACAGTTACCGTAAATTGGAACCATTGTAATCTTATTTTAACACTCTCATTACGGAATTGAAGATCACAATCGCAATTTACTACTTATTTATTACTTTTTACGATAACTGAATCTTAAATGAAACATTTTATTTACAATTATCGTCTTACAAAATATGTTTTGTTTGTAATTAAACTTTTAAACTGTGGCAGTTCGACAAATCGCGGTGTAAAAATTCAAAGCTCTACCTAAGGAACCAAGAGGTGTGAAGATACCTACACAACTTGGGAAGTAATGGTACACTATTAGTGTCAAATTCAAGACCAGAAAAGAGCTAAAAGGAGTTTTTTCGAACTCTTTGGTTCTCATCATCACGACGTACACAACGCCACCTGTAGACAGTTGCTATTTACTGTTTGAATCATTAATGCTCAACAAGATCCTTTTCTAATAAGGACATCGACTAGTTAGTATTAATAATTATTTAGTTTATAATAGAAACTCAGTTTAAGCCATTATTTGATCTATCTTTTTGAGTACGGCAAAATCAATGAAAAATATTTCATTTAACTATATATAAGATGGCCATCAAGATCATAATGCCTAGGTATCGCCTATTACAGATAAGCGAGCCAAGAGGTATGCATGTGGATGATTGTAATAAGTAATGGCATCGCCTAGCAAAGTAATTATCACCTTTGGAATTCTTTTGCCTTGGCTATATTGCCAAAGATGAAAATGGGAAAAGAGCATCTCGTAAACCGTTCGGAATATAAGTTTAAGCAGACGCCCATATCAAGAAAGTTATTACGCAAAACAACCCCGATAGCCACTCGTGATGATCATGAATGGATCAGACGATTTTGAAAACAATCACTTGGATCACTTCGATAGAAGAAGAGATCGAAGCGGGTCGATCAGTCTACTGCAGCTGCATGCTTTTTGTATGTATACGTACGTTAGTTGTTCTTATTTGTGCCGGTTTTTTTGGATTTTTTCACGTACTTTTACAGGCACAGGCCTCCACTGAAAGCTATCAGAAGTTGTATTTATAGCTATCGTTCAAGGATTATTGTGTAATCTTCAAGCTATTTCATATTTTAAGGATGGAATATGTTTTTCTGCGGTTCAAAATCATTGAAGCATAATGGCGCCTCTATCTTATATAATTTTGACAAAGTTAGGTTAGGTTATGAAGAGCTATTAGAAAGAATAGGAGAACAGAGGACTCGTATAGAAGTCAATAAGAAATAGGCGAGATAGGTTGGCAGGACACCTTCTCAGGCATGAAGGTCTAGTCAGAGACATATTAGAGGCAGAAACAGGAGTTAGGAGGGGTAGAGGTAGACCTAGATTAGATTACTNAAACATGGAGTAAGTTTTGTCAGAAGATTTGGGCAATTTTATATCACTTCAAAGAAAATGAACACAGAAAAACAGTGACAGTGAATATGATATACCAAAAATTAATATATAACCTTTATATATATACATAGATTTATATAAACATATTTTTTATAAATTAATCATTTTTATATTCTTTTTGTTAAAACCATAGGTATAATATGTTTCATATAATTTCATAATATACTTTAAAAATGTAAAAGGAATTTATATAAAACATTAATTCTACAATATTTTTTTTGTATATGTATGTAGCTACTGTATAACGTAATACTAATAAATACGAAAATAATTGATTAAAATATTTTAATTGTATACAGTTTGCTAATTTATTTCAAACAATATATAATGAATTGTATAAAATATTACATACAATTGTAAATACAATTCATTATAAATACTTTGAAATAAGCATTTTAGCAAAATGATGTGTACGATTAAAAAATATTAATTAATTATTTTCAAATATGTATATACCTTTCAATTTTTTTACCGTCAATTATTTACCATCATATCATGAGTTAAAATTTATCTAAATATGATGAGAAACATTGCTGCATGTAGTACAGTAAATCTTGCCCTCATATGTGCCTCATAGGTTTCTTCATTTCAATGTCTTAAATGGTATGTCTATTTTACGTAAATTACGAAAGTAATTCAATTTACGAAAAGTTGTCTTCGTGTTTAGTATTCGTTTGACTCATGAAATGCAGACAATATGTTACAAATTTTTACGTTCACAAGGTGAGCAACCTTTACACATGTCGTGATGATACGAATAGTAAATTTTTCGTAAATATGAAGTAAATGTGGCTATCGGGGAAGCATCGCATCGCATCGGTTAAAATTGCAACAGGTTATGATTTACTCGGCTGCAATTTCCTCTCTTCGGCGGCGTACGCGGCGGAATTTAAAACGTTTGAGATAATGTCAGGGAGCAATTGGTTCTACACATATACACACATGATTCTGTGTATACACGATGTTTAAAATTGGCGATAATTATCTGCCATCTACTTGCAGACCCGTGCACTTCCATATATTTTAATTAACTGCTAGCCGTATCGTTCACCTTTGATACCTGTTATCTAGTTAATTCCACTTCGAATCGTGTTTGTGCATCACACACACAACATGATGACTGACAAAGAGTTACAAAAGGGGAAAATAACAGCAACTGCTTGCATATCTGTACCTGTAGGTACCTACATACGTGTGCGGTTAGTTTCCCATAGATATGCGAGCATTAATTAAGAATATTCAGTTCACCGCTAGGCTTTTTGGTCCAGCAAATGCCCCAAGAACTGCTCAACCGCAAAATGATTACTGACGCGATAGCGATAAGTTCCAATGCACCAATTAACTGTAAATTTTCTAAGATGAATGAACAAAGAAAAAACAGGAAAATATTAACTAATGAACCTATTTAACAGTTACTATTTATTGCTAGAAGCGTTCAACGGTAGCAGTATTCGAGCACAAACATGGAAATAAAAGCGGAACCCCGGTGAAGATTTTTAATAAGAAATGCACACTGAAGACTAAATATAGTCAATCGTCAATCCCCACTGAGTCGTCGTCTGTCTATGTCAATGCATGAAGAAGCATTAGGAGGCATTAAGACTTTAGCAATACTTTTATTTTATTATTTAGTTTTAATTGTATTTACTTGATTATTGTACGTAAATAGATAGAGATATAAGTTGCTTTTGAAGATTGGCTCAAGATAGGAAGAGGTGGGGGCTAATGTCCAAGCAATCTTCATGCTGTAGACCTTATGATGATGATTATACACTTTAATCTTTCCGCGATATTGTATTCTCCACAAGAGCATAGGGTTTCACAGCCGGAATAGAAATAAGATTCTGGTTGTTGACAATGAATGGGAAGTTAGATTAGGTTCGGTTAGGTTACTGTAACTGAAGATGTCATAGCCGTTTCCGACAAGACGTTTGGACCTAATCGATCAAATCATTTTGTAGTGGCGGCAACTTAAAACAAAATTTATATATAAT
>NW_020442460.1:1744819-1747708 GCF_000699045.2 Agrilus planipennis | reverse complement strand
ATTTTTATATAAATTTATATAAATTTTATTTCACTTTCATCATCATTATCATCATAAGGTCGTCAATCCTAAGACTGACTGGGCACGCACCCTCGCTCATTTCTATATGGAACTACTCTTCGCATTTCCCTAAAACTAGAACATCCCACATCCTTAAATATTTGTGAACACAAGGTCTATCTCTATCCCTATTAACTGCTGCTTCCGCTTTCAATACGTCTCTAACCAGTCCTTCATGCCTGAGAAGTCCTACCAACCTATCTTGCCTATTTAATATTGTAATAATTGTAATAATTTCGCACTCTTTTTAATATCTGCTCATTTCTAACCTTATCTATCTATGGTATCCTCATTATGCTTAAAATCTGCTTGGTTCGACTTTGGTATTTTTATGGATGGTTACAATAACATGGTGGGAATTACTTATCCACTAAATTTGGCAATTGAAACTACATAAACTTACGTACATAACTCAGAAATCAGTTATCCTTGATACTTACGGAATAGTATACCGATTTCTTAACAATACTGACAAATCCCCCTTTCCAGATAACACAACAGGTTAAATTAGAAGCGGAGTTTTTGATTGATCATTGATCATATTTCAAGACAAGAAGTACTGTTAGTTCTATAAAATTTAAGAACAGAAAATTGGTTTCGATATCGTATCCCAAAAGATGTGACTGAGGTTCTTTGGCACACTTGATTTATCCCTACAGCACCTGTATGCTCGGTTCTATATGTTTTAAATGAGTGTTTTATAAGGTTTATAAGAAAATCGCGAATGACAAAATAAGAAATGCCCGATATTAATTATCCCTAGTATTCCCGATAAGTAAATCCCACCATGTTACTGTGACCAGCCATAAAAATACCAAAGTCGAAGCAAGAAGATTTTAAGCACGACGCCGACAGTTAACGTTCCTTCGATTGATTGACATTCCGTCTGTGAACATGGTACCATCCTTGGTTGAATTTTGGCAGTGCCTACAAATCTGTTAGCCGAGGCGAAGCTCTGCAAGTGCACAATCGAAATACCAGCGACATCTCGACGCAAGTCAGGTACAGATCGGATCTTGGAAGCATTTAATTATAATTCGGGAATTCGGCATTTAATTTTATTATTTCATGGAACGTTCTTAAGATCTTTTGCAACGTGGAGACGGCTGAACTGTCTGGTTAGAAAAACGGAGGTAGCTAAATGGCCGCAACAAGTAATTCCAACAATGTTGAACTAGAAGACATTAAAAGAATAATTCTGTAATGTATGCATCTGATCAGTAACATCAATTAATGATGTATCAACAGTTCAATGGAGTGTACCATCTCGCTATCTATTAACACTTTAATTGGTAAGCCATCGATCTTGGCTGGCTAAGCAAGTGGAATTTATGCATCTGTCAATTAAATCCGTACTACAAAAGTGTTTTTAAACTAAATAAAAGATAAAATTGACATAATACTCTAACTTAGTAACACTCATACTCATACAACTTCAAAGTTCCTAATCATACGGACGTTTGTAATGAAGGATTTATTACATATCGTGGTATTGTGAATATCTATGACTTTATAAGAACAAAGGCTTTTACGGCCGGAATGCATAGTAAAATAAAAATTCGGGCTATAGGGCCGTGATTTAAGTGAACTATTTTGTCCAGGCGTTTCGTCGGCTACTGCGGCTGACATCCTCAGCGGTAGTGCTGCGTTGACAACGTGAACGTAGATTAGACTACGGCCCTATAGCCCGAATCTTTATTCTACTATCTATGACTTTGTTTGTAATGCATATTCTAGATATTAATCACCTCAGTTAATAGCCCTTTCTGGAACTAACTAAATATTAAGAGGACTAATTAAAGGATGAAGTTAAACATGCCAATATTAGCCCCTGGGACCTTAGATATTGGAAAGAATAGTAGTGACTGTGCTAAAGCATCGACAAGGAAATTGTTAGGTGAAATTAAGTTACAGCAATAATTTAATGTGTAAATTTTGACGGGTTTAACCAGTGTATAAATAAAAGTAGTGTAATACATTAAAAGAGATGTATCGTCAGTTTATATAATTTCAGTGCTGTCACTACTGACGGTAATAATCTTTGGTAACAGTAGAACAATGGGAAGAGTTCTAATAATTTTGTTGCAAGAATTCGTTTGGACAGTGATGAATTATTACACTAAAAATTATATCGTGGACAATATATCTAAGTCACGAATTCCCTTAATGATACTTAGTCATGCCGCTGAGAGAGGCATTTCGCGGTTGCCTACGAATTTGTAAATGGCGTTTTTGTAATATTGCCTCCGAGGAGAGCCTTTGTTGCCATCGAGCAAATATTCTGTTCTTCGTTGGCACTTTCTTTGTCGCGGCTTTCAATCTTTCACTTGTCCCTTTTTTTTGCTAACCGTTTTTTTTTTGTAACACAGCGCTAAACGAGATCTTCAAGTGGGATCACTTTCTAGATGTATTTCTTTTCAATATTTTGATTTGTAAAAAATTTTCCGGTAGAATTTACATTCAACTTGAACTAATCGTTAATTTTATTTGCAGGTAAACTACCATGTCTCTTACATTAAAAAGTACGCGAGCTGAAGTATCCTGCACCAAAAACGGTAAAGTAGTAAAGTAAGGTAGTAAAGGTCAAGAACAAAATTTACTCAAGTGATGTGTCAATTTTTGAACAGTCAAAGTATTAAACTTAATTCATTTTATCTCCAATTGACATTTTTGTCAATCGGGGGGCTATGTTTAAGAGGGGTTTTAGAAAATACCACAAATGGCGCGGTAAACGCCATCTGTAGTACGATGCTACATTTTAGGATTACGTATGCTCCAACAAGGTCCATTTAAATATATGGACATCTACTTGCTGAAACGAATCCCGGC
>NW_020442460.1:1737130-1744659 GCF_000699045.2 Agrilus planipennis | reverse complement strand
CTGTTAAGACAGCAGGTAAAAGTTGGTCTGTGTTCTGTCGGAGCTGTCTGCGACGCGCTGATGAGATCCAAAAAGATCGAAATCGCGATCCGCGTCTGGCAGTTTCGACATAATACAGACCACTTAGAATTATTTTATTTTATTTAAGAGGGGTGTTTTGTTCAAAGGAGTTCAAAGTTCATCCTTAGCAGAACTATTATGAGTCCCTTAGTATAAATCAAAAATTTAAAATGCGTTTCCACAACCAATGTGTTATCTTCAATAAGGGACACATTGGATGTTAAGACACCATTCGGTCTATTAATTGTGTAATCGTGGGGTTAGCAATGTTTCCATTTCATTGGTCCATGGTATTCAATTCTATTGTGTAGCAGAAGTGTATGTAATCCCGTCCAGTAAATTCGAAATCAAAAAAGGAGCTGTTATAGATCCATCCGAAAATGTATGCATATGCCAACAACGGTCGCGTATCATGGGGCCACAAGCAGAGCAACGGCAACTGATTTATCCTCCGCGAGGGACAAAAATGCACATATCTCGGCTTGTGGCTAACGGTTAGTCTATAAGCATAGCACATTTCTCGATATTAAAGAAGATGTGCCATAATGGCGCTGCAATTTCAAATGCAATGCTATATATGCAGTAGTCATAGACATGAAGACTGGACAGTGCATCTTGCATCGCGCAGCGAAGATCTATTTGAAAGGGTAAAGGATATGAGACATTAGAGGGTCAGTCATCAGTCAGGGTATAATTACAAATAGTTATATAATGTACACTGTCCTGATCTATCAATTAAGAAAGAAGGAGACAGAAGCTACATTTCAGTATTATCCTTTGCGAAGATGTTAACTGCATCGTCCAGGTACAGTCCATTTCAATTTGTTAGAATTGTGACCTTGAAGAAATCTGCGCGAAGATAGAAAGAATACACACTAGGCGTGAGCAAGACAGAAATAGTTGGAACAAGCTTGAACGAGCAGATCTCTCGATGGGCGGTCTTAGGAGATCGGCTAGAACTGTACAGTACTAGACGAAAATGTTTAACAATTTCTTAAAACAAAAATGTATATAAATTAACAATAGAAAACAAAGCAAAAGTTTTATAGGTGTGTAGAACGTTAAGTTAATTCACTTGTTATTATTTTTGGCTAAATAAGCTTTTAAATAAAGCATATTCTTAAATTATAACGAGGCAGTTTAAATAATTTTGCAAATGGTACTGTACACTTTCGTCTAGTTCTCGCTCGATGATGGGTGGAGAAATGAGCTCCGCAGACAAATATGATTGAATTTGGAAATATGCTACGGCGCATCCTAATAAAGGGAAGGGGCGTATCTCTAACTTCATGAAACGAACAGTACTTCATCTATGAAGGAAGAATTTTTTAACGAAATAGAAAGAGGAATATCGGATGTGAGTTCTGTCCTCGTCAGTTTCTCAAATTATCTACAACGAATTTTTTCATGGACGGTGAATGCATCACGCATTATACGTATATATATATATATATATATATATACTCTTACAGACACACACGTTCGGACAAAGATATGACCTTTCCTAGTTGTCACAGTTCGCTATCCATATCATCGCACATTATGAACTATAAATAAACTGAATCCGAAGATCTCGCGGTCTTCTGAACGTGCAACATGAAAATAACTCATAGTAATGGTCACATCTTCCATTAACCTTAACACAATTTTAAAATCCTTAGACATCATAGGCCACACCTATTGCTAAAGTTCAGTATGTGCTTAATGATGTGTATAGCTATGCACACATGCATGTATGTATACCGCGTATAGCACACGGCCTGCTTAATGCAATCATTTCCAGATTCGCTCGAATTGAGCTTTCTTCAACGGCTCTTACCCAAATATGGTCGACTCTGTTGGTTTATTTTCATCGAAGTAAACTAAGATAAGGAACGTTATATGTAAGATGCTTTTGTAATTAGTAAATATTGATTATTATACACAGAGGAACGTGTGCCCACTATTATTTATTAAAGTAATCAATCTTCCATTGCTATGCTATCATGCAAGTGACCTTGTGATTAAACATGGCGGAAACATCATTGGAAAAGCTGAAAAACCTGGAAATGTCAGGGCATTCTAAACTTTCTGGTAAATTTAGTCAGGGAATAGTTTAATTAAATTTCCGGAAAACTTGGAAGAGTCGAGGAATTTGATATTCGTAGATCTGTTGCCACCATGTTAAAATAAACGTATTAAACAATTACGTTTTGTGAAGCTAACAAAAATTAAAATTCAAATGACTTTTCCAATTTAACGTTGTAATTTAATTTGCAATTGTTCTATAATCCACACATAATTGGTCACATAAAGTGGACGTGCCGTTAGTATCAATTTGGTATTTGTTATAATAAACAGATAGGTGCCCGAAGGTACTAAAGTGGATAATAAATAGGTACACAGACACTATTTATTTCTAAGTTGCACTTAGTCTTAAAACGCGTAATGAGATACAAGATTTTCATTGGTTTGTGTTATTGATTATGAATACAATTGGTAAATCAACTGAATTATTACTTTTTCTCCGTTCATCATTTGTTAGTTTCAATTACAATTTCGATTTACAACACCTGTAATTTATGTATGTTGGAACTAGAAATCAATTTATATTGCGTTAATGGTAGCAGTTCCGATAATTTGCTAAACCACTCCCTTGTATTTCCTTATTAACATAAGATTACTTTTAAAGGTGTTTGTTTTAGTGGAGAATGCTATTTATGAGTGGAAGTCAGGCAGAATTTTTTTATGAACACAATTTAATTTCTAAAAATAAAAAAAATGCTCTGTCTCGATATATTTATGATAATGGTAGTTTTTATTGACGTAATAAATTGCTTGGCTGGCTGATCTGTATTAGTGTTGTAATAGCACCCGCAAGTGTCACGAAATAGTCGTGTTATACAACAAATTATCAATCGGATTAATTATTTATTACAACGGAACCGTGGTTAATTACGTATGTAAGTTTGCTATCATTCATAACTTGTGCAAAAGCTTTTAATTCATCGAAAAAATAAGTAAACATAATCGCAAGTGCTGCCTCACCTACAATCGAGACGCACGACTTTGAGGTATAATAGAATGATTTGTGCTCATTTTTATCGATATGATTATAATAATTCGTTGTATGGAACGATATGAATTCCACAAAGAACGACTTTTAGGTTAGGAAACCCACTGGCTACTATTCAATCATGGTAACAATGAGTATGTAGATGTAATAATAGATATAATAAATTGGTATTGATGGAAATATATATCGTAATAAATAAGTTTCAAACTGTCGAATGAAGTAATTCAATGTGGTAAAAATGTGTGTTGTTTCTTCAAGGACGTCACGTCCGCCAGCGAGGAAAATGCGTGAGACAGATGGAAATATTTTTACTATAATTGCATTTATGGCTTTCTTTAATTATTTCAAAAAAAAAAAAGTAATAATAAGGTTGCGATTATTACCAGGAGCGGCTATTATAGAGAGAAAATGTTGCAGAGAAATCCTTGCCAATTGATGCGATTGCATATAGCTTTTGACCCGTACAAAATCCATTCGGTCTACCGCAACCTGAGTTTCAAATTGTACTGTTCGAGGACACTGGATGAAATCATAATAAATCTACGGGCCTTTTTTGGTGCAAAAAATTAATTGATTAGAATTGCGACAAGGCGACAAAAACCCGTCAATGTAAAGGCGTGATGTGTACAGACGATTATAACACCGAATAATTGACTTTCAATTTTTGATGAGATTGCTACGTTTAGAAAATGACACATTATTTATGCACACTCTTTTCGATGAGAGCTCACTAATGAAAAATATTAAACGTTTCACTTTTTTGCATTTATCCATAACATTTACCAGATTTATTGCGTATCACATCGCGTCGTCGTATGTAACAGTGAAATTGATACGTTTGAAAGTGGGATGTAATGGAGTACGCAGTATCATCAAGTCCATGTAATTGAAAATTAGCATTGAACAGGCTGTTACGATAGAAAAAGGCTTATTTTCGTATCGTAACTTTCGCTGCTCCAATAAAACAAAAAAAAAGTAATCAACATTCGCCAGATCGGCAACCTGTCGAAGAAGTACACTGAAGGAAAATGTGAGCGCACGAAGACAGTGACGTAAACAACGAAAAACCTTACAAACAAGAAAACAATGAAAATGTACTCATAGTACATTATGAAAATTTTATTACAGGTTCTTAGTACTGCAATAGGGTGAAACAGTGCAAAGAAAGTACAGGGGAAATCTTTGGTAATATTATAAAGAGGTGTCTGTATGCAAGTTTGGATGCAGCAGGTAATCTCCGAAATTACTCTGGTCTGCAAGACATTAATTTCAAAACCAGTGAAATCAATTTCATAAGAAACCTGTACAATTGGAAACTAGACTAATTACAGTCTTTAGATATCTATCGTTACGTTTAAGATCTTGTAATGTGCCGTAATTTTGCAGCAAAATTACGCATTTTATGAAAAGTCGAGGTTTTTCGCAAAAGATTGACAAAATTGTAAAAAATATCTACAATACAGCAGGAATAGCTGCAGGTGGACACGGGTGGACCAAGGCCTATGCAAAGAAAGTTCTGACTTATGTGCTGGCTTACCTTCAACTTTACAGAACCCAACCTAACCTAAGCAAACATAACCCAATATAACGTAAAATTTAAATCCTCAAGCATTCAACTTTACATAACACAAGACGCATTGTTTAATGATGCGAAAATATCTATTTCCCAACAAAATTTTAATTCCTGGCTTTTCTTCATATCAGAGGAGAAAATTAGAAAACGGTCTAAAAATATAGCGATATTATTAAGAACTCAAGTCATTTTGAGTCAAATGTAAAAATACAAGAATGTGACCAACCCTTAGCCTTTGCAAGGCACAACTGGCTATTTACAAAACGACATAATATGCATTATTACGTTTTTGTGTACGCCACTGATCTAACGGCGTGGCACGACCGTGCGTACTCTCTGTGCTCCACTTTCATACGCAAAACCATCTCGATCTCGTATATTACGAGTAAACTTCTACACCGAAAGAGAAACTGGACGAGGCGATGCGATGTTCAACTGACTGTCCACCGTACCTACACAGTACGATCGACGACGACGACGCCGATGCAAAATCTATGATCTAGTTACCGGCAACTACCGCATCACGCCCGAGCCTGTCTCCGGTCGCAGGCCGCAGAGGATGTCTCTCTCGATTACGTCCGTCTTTCCATGCGTCCGTCGCATGCTAAGGTGACGTTGAATCAGATTAAAAACAGGGGCAGTTGAACCGCATCACATTTTATATACATCTGTACGGAGAAAACAGCTTTCAATTAGAATTTTTGCGATCGCCACTCGTTCCCTTGTTAGTAATGGATGTATGTGACTGTTAGGCTTCCTCAGGGCTTCTGAAAGACTTTTTCGAGATGCAAAATCGAAAGCTGTCCTACCATTTAGAGTAGAAGATAAGGAAATTGTAAGTTGTACGTACTGGATGCTCTCTCAATCCATTAGAGTAAGTCCATGCATTTCACAATCAAATAAGAAGCCCTTATTCATCTGAAGAAATTTCTCTCTGGTCTCACCGAAAGAAATATCTTACACAGGAATAGGATTCATATAAATCAAAAACTCAATAATAAGTATTTGAAATAAGGGCAATTTCAAGTAATAGGTTTCTTGAAGTTGTTCATAAAATATAATTCGCCAATAAAAGGGAAGAAGGAGTATTGCCTAGCGTGACAAGATATGAAAAGGGGCGAAGGGAGTCTCTAAGGAAAAAATAGTTTATTGGGGGATGGGCTAGCTTTTGTTAGAGAGATTGCTGGAAGTATGATGAAGGGGGAGGGAGACGCCAAAAAAGTAAAATTTGGAGTGACGTATTTGACCGCTTTGTGTTAGTTATATTTGAATGTTGATGTTTCTCATGAAATAACCAGTAAATACTTGCTCCAAATGAACTAATAGAAATAAACCAGTATAAAATAAGTTAAACACTGAGAAAATTCAGAACGATGTAGAACTGATCTATACAATACAATCGGTTAATACACAATTGTTTTGAGTTTATCTTCAAACTATGACGTCATTAATATCTAAACACGTTTTCTTGTTTTGGATTATTTGAACTACTCAACTCATGGGCAACGTGATCTAATACTAGGTTAGGTTAGGTTAAGTTATGCACAATTGTTTTGCGTTTACCTTCTGACAATCACTTCATTAATATCTAAACATGTTTTCTTGTTTTGGATTATTTGAACTACTCAACTCATGCGTAACGTGATTTAATATTAGGTTAGGTTAAGTTATGCACAATTGTTTTGAGTTTACCTTCTGACTATGACTTCATTAATATCTGAACATGTTTTCTTGTTTTGGATTATTTGAACTACTTAACTCATGGGCAACGTGATCTAATACTAGGTTAGGTTAAGTTAAGTTATGCACAATTGTTTTGAGTTTTCCTTCTGACAGTGACTTCACTAATATCTAAACATGTTTCTTGTTTTGGATTATTTGAACTACTCAACTCATGGGCAACGTGATCTAATACTAGGTTAGGTTAGGTTAAGTTATGCACAATTGTTTTGAGTTTACCTTCTGACAATGACTTCATTAATATCTAAACATGTTTTCTTGTTTTGGATTATTTGAGCTACTCAACTTATGCGCAACATGATTTAATACTAGGTTATGTCTTACTGAAGAATCGGCTAGTATTTTTCATTGAAGCCTTTTCGGAATAATGAATGAATGGTATTCGATGCGGCTGCAGACGGTCACTTAATTAAAGACAGAGGATGTTCTACTCAATTTGAACATTAGATGAAACACCAAAAAAAGAAAACCGCAATAAATTACAATAACAAATGTCCGTTTTGTTACTTAGCGATCCATATAACTGTACAAATGACTCGAACATACTTGCCAATAGAACAATTTAGTTTATCATGCAAATTAAGTCGTAAAGGTGCGAGGAAATGTCAGTTCGAAACAAGGAAGGGGCCGTAACAGAGTGAGGACCTATTAATCTTGACAATTAATTGAGGAAATTGATTTTTAATTAAGCATAATGATAATGAGTCAATGGCAAGCTTGATAATATACCTAACCGAAAAAGTTGCAAATGATACATTTTATGTTATTGTTAGCGGTTTAAATAAACGAAGGGAAGCCAGCGTCTTAAATTAATTCTAACCGTTATTAGGAAACCGTAAATTGACACAAAGGAATACAATTATAATTATTGTTACAGAAATCTTCCATATCATAAATAAAAATTTACAGGATACATAGGATTATTAAGATCGTTCTGTTGCTATATTTTAAATAAGTTAATCGTACATTATGTGTTCAATCATCTTTTATATTTCTGAGTGTTATGTATGTATATTACGGGTAAAGTAGGGTAATATCCGAAATATAAGTTAAATAATTCATACATGTTTCGAGCTTTACCAGAATAAACTGTATTTAACT
>NW_020442460.1:1692772-1735887 GCF_000699045.2 Agrilus planipennis | reverse complement strand
GCCACATGTGGCATTCCTGGTTATGCGCAAGTGCGGCAAGACGTTATATGCCCCTTCCTTGCCCTAGGAAGCAACCTCATAGAACTCACAAGAGGTAGTATAGCTACCCACTTAGTGACCCTAGCTGCACCCCTTCCTCAAAGTTCTAGTCGGATGATTTACCAAACGCCTATAGGTTGGCCTAAGTACGATATAGACCGGTCTTCATTCTCCGTGGGGTCTGGGGCTATAACAAACTGCATACTTGTGCTGTTTGACATTTTTAAAGGAATATGTTATTCAAGAAACTAAATAAAAAGCACACACTCAGTATATTTTCAATTACAAATGTACGCTGCATGGATATGTAGGTACGGTAAGCAACATTATACAACGCGTTTGTTTGCATTTCATAAGCACTTGTTTAGATTTGAAATGAGTCTTGCTGTTAAAATTAGCAGGTTCAATAGTTAACAATGGTGTTAAAAACATAATTTGTGTGCCCATGAAGCGGATCGAATAAGCTATCAAGCGATGAAATGATACAGTGACGTCAAACCAAGTGCGGTTGTATCTTGCAAAAAAGTTTTAGTAAAGGTACAACAGCTTACCATGACCCACTTAGAAAACGCAAAAAGAAAAGGAACCCTGCCGTACCATTGAATTTGACTACCTAATCATGCGTATAAGTTCCGTTGGTAATGAGATTTATATTACTCTAATAATTAATAATTAATTAGAAATGAGGAGGTTTTAATGGGAAGGAGTAACAGAACAATAGAAACTGAGGAGAAATGGGATAGTCAGACACCTTCTGGGATATAACGGGCTAGTCTGTACGTTTCAGATACTTAAAATTGACAGGAGGAAAATTAGTGACAAGGGATGTTCTAGAATTTGGGAAATGCGAAGGCTGGCTTAGGATAAGAAGGAATGGAGTGTTCAACTACTCTTGTGAATGACGGGAATGTGAAGTTAAAGGAATATGAAAACATACGTTCATAGAAAGACACTTGTTTTCTGTTAATTTGGTAGTACCTACAGTAACGTTAAAATTCTTAATTGGCTTAACGGTTTATTAATTCATCCGTATTAAATTTTATGAGAAGTTATTTCCTCACTGAGGATCCATCAAATACACCCAACGCTAAAAGAAGACAAAGAACTACCTAAACATAGAAACATAACCTTACTTTTGAGTTGTGACACCCACCCAGTGATTACAAGTATGAGGAATTACAAACCATAATAAAAATATAATAATGAATACCTCATACCATATGGATTCCTACATCTCAGTCTGTAGGGTTTTGAGACGTCTCTACGTTCCCTAGTAGTCCCTATGCGTTCGTGGAGCTCCCGGAGTTAAGAGTTAATATCGTTTAAAAGTACGTTGAATGTGCTCATGTAAAATTGCTTGACCTGGTGATGATAGGATATTTATTGTAGATATATCGGCAACGTGATAAACCATTTGAACATAATAAAAGCATGGGAATGATTCGTAATTTTTGAATTAAATGATTAATTAAATTATTACCAGAATAATAACCTCTTGGTGGCTGCACCTTAGCGCCCGGAGTATAACATTAAAGAATGCGTTCGAAATTATTGTATTTATTTTAATTAATAGAGCTTCAGCATAGTTATTAGATGTTGTACAATTTCTTGTTCGCTTCTTGGTAATTTTGCTGGCAATCAAGTAACGAACAAAGAATCCGGAAGTTCAGTTGCGAGATTCCTGCTAAAGTAAGTTGTTGATCGGTTTTCTTCCAGTTACGTTAACGTTAATATAATTAAAATAGTTGGCTTAGGAGGAAAAGCAGCAGAGAGCAACCAAGAAGCGCAGCCCGAGCGTTTGCCATCGTCAGGGCCTATTAGATTTTCACGGCAAAGAAGACGAAGGAGGCGACCCTAACTAATACAAGTTGGTGTACGTAAAGCAGTACGTACATAGTTCTAGTCGTGGGTTGTAACGTATTCGTAGTGTTCTTCGGTTCTTATTTATAATTAATGCAAGACGTGACGGCCTCAGGCGGTTCGCCCCATAACAGTCAAGTTGCATCTTCTACTTTAGTGAATTGACTTATTAAACGTAATTGGACTTTCTCAAATTAATCTAAATGCGATAGAGCAGGAATTTTAACGACACATTACCTTTGAGAAACAGTTGCAGAAAAATGTGTATTGATACGAATTCATTACCATGAATTCACAATAAAAATTTCCAATTAATATACATAAACAAATATGGATCAAGAGTCGCATAAAATTTGATAAAGGGTCTTCAATTTGCACCAAATAAAAAAAATCAAGACACTTTGTAGATGAAACAACATCATCATTAGGTCGTCAGCCCTAAGATTGGTTGAACTCGGACCTATTTCCTATCTTGAGCTAATCTTCGGATTTCCCTAAAATTAGAACAACCCACATCCTTAACTATTTGCGAACAGTAATCTAATCTAGGTCTACCTCTATTCCATGTAACTCCCGTTTCTGCATCTAATATATCTCTATCTAGACCTTCATACCTGAGAAGGTGTCCTACTATCTCGCCTATTTCTCTTATTGACTTCCATAGATTCCTCTGTTCTCCAATTCTTTCTAATACCTCTTCGTTTCTAACCTTTTTTATCCACGGATTCCTCATCATTCGCCTGTAACACTACATTTCGTACGCTTCTAACATTTTCTTTTCCGTCGCGCCCACTGTCCATATTTCGCACCCGTACAGCGCCGTGCTCCAAACATACACCTTTAACAAGTGACTTCTTTTTATTGAAAGCGACTCCACCCTGTGCTATCGTCTGCTTTATATAGCTACAACTTCTTCCGTCCTGACTTATCTGTCTTCCTGGATACCTAAAATCGGCCACTTCTTCTAATTTTTCGTCTCCTATCTTTATATTCGCTCTTTCTCTATTTTTGCTTCCCTGTATACCAGTATTTTTGTTTTACTTTTATTTATTTTCATACAGCACTGTTTTGTCAATACCGCCTCCATTTTATTTAAAGGTATCTCCAACTCTTTGCTAGATGCTAATACTGCTATATCATCAACAAATCTAAGCATACTAATCTTTTGCCCCTCTATATCTATCCCTACAGTTTTAATGTCTTTAATGATGTTGATCGCGTCTTCGATGTATAGATTAAAAAGTAGCGGCGACAGTGTGCATCCCTGTCTGTATTTAATTATCGAAGCGAAGGAAACTGATACAATGCATGAATACTATAATTGCTTGAGTTATAAACAACAATTCCTGACAAATGTTTCACCAGCTACACTGATGTTCTACTGATCAACTTCAATTAATATTCGAAAATACAAACTGTTGATGATGCATTACGTAAAGTCCAGTCATAACAAAAGGTGGAAGATTAAACCGTTAATCTCCCACCTGAAGAAGGTACTATGTGCTGAAATAAATATTGTGGAAGTATACTTTAAATACTATCGCTTGTTATGTTTTGTCAAACCTTTCCCAGGTTGCACACTCCGGACTAAAATCATGAGCCTTGCTAGATAAATAAAATGTGATAATTTCTAAAGGACGTATCAATAAATTCACGTTAGAACTCCGTATTTCATCCTTTATCCGTAACGACCAAGTTCGTTGTTGTAAATATTGAAATCGGTACTGGGTATATTACACAAGTGAATTATTTATGACAGTGTTTGGATGTAACCAGAAACGATAATTGAACACACAAGAGTGTGTATATACGCGAAAAAAGGCATGGTGAGAGTTGGTATTCTATCCTCATCACTAGCAATAGTTCTTGTGCCCACGCCCTGCGTCGATTCTGTACCGTCATCCGACAGTAATGGCCTCTCTAACTTCCCCATAAATCTCAGAGTCGTGTTGAAACCAATTAAAATAGTTAAAATTAATTAACAGCCAATAAGGTTTCAATTACTACGGCTGTGATACCGAAGCGCATTTATAGCAGCACCAGCAATCGCTAGATATTCCCAAGATTTTCTACAACAGCCGGAAAAACCTTTTTCACTCGACTAACGCATAAGGACTAAAGCAATTGAAATATCCGACTCCTTTAATGGAAGGAAATGTAAAAGGACAAGATTCCGTTTCTTCAGATAGATTGATTTTTATGAGAAAATTAAATTCAAAGAGGTTGAAAATTGATAAAGGAAAATTATTTACTAAAACGGAAAATGAAAAAATTGACTCAAGTATTAGAAAATTCCATTATTGAAGTTTTTGAGAATAGAGAATTTAAGTACAAATTAAGAATTCTTCTATCAATTTTTCTAGTTTCTTGCCACATTTCAATCGTTTCAACAGAATTTTTAATTTTTTAATTGACTTAACGACTTATAACATCATTTAATTGAAGTTATTTATTCACTGCGACGCCCGACATTTCAAGGATTTCACAGGAATCCATCAAACAGACTAAGTGTTAAAAGGAAATGAAGAATTCCATAAAACTTAACCTTACTTTTGAGTTTTGACAGTTCTACCCAGTAAATATAACCATGCAACACAGCGGCATTACAAACCCTGGTTTAAAAAAGTTTGCAAAGAATCTAGTCATAGGTATCTATAAAATAAAGTTCTTCCTTTCTCTATTTTGCTTGAGGTCTTTTACCGAAAGGAAAACTGCCTAAGTGAAAGAAAACACGATAAAAATTGCGCCCTGTCAAACATTCAATCGTATATAAATCAAAGACATTTAAAAACTGAAATGCTACTTGGATTATTTCCACTCCAGTTTAACCGTTCATTGATTTATTTAGACATCAGGTCTTGTTTGTCAAAGATAATCAACGAACGCTTGATCATCCTAACTTTCACAGTCAGCGTCGCTTGTCCGAATCACTCAGGCCAAGAGCGTTATATACTTTTTGTTTCTCGCTGTCTAACTTCGCTTTGCAATTAATAAATAATTTAATAAGCCATCAGAAGTGTCCTTTCCTAAACGATATTCAACTAATTTAGTGCAAAATCTTGCGCAATCAAGACCTAATTTGAGAATCTTGAAAGTTATAGGCTGATGGATGATTCGATAAGAATAACGTAATGGTAAACAGCTAAAACGAATCGACGTTCTTCATAACCTATATTAAAGTTGTCTGATTAATCTTATCGTTAAATTGAACGTTTAAAAATAATAAATTAATTATTTTTAAGTTTTAGCAATTTAGTAATTAAATGCAAATCAAAAAATTAAATACGATGAGTATTATTTCCGAATGTATTTTATAAATAACAAATATAACACAAAAATGTTAGTTTTATAGATTTCGTTTTGTCGGTTTTAATGCAGGCCATACGAGATACTAAGAGAGAAGAAATCGGAATAAAAAAGTTATAAAAAAGTACATTCTCTCATGTGTAAACATATATATATATAAATTTACTCGAACATACCAGCGCTTGCATCCAAGCTATTGTTAAATCTCTTCGTTTGTTACTCCTTTCTTCGGACGAAGATAGATGCGAGAATGAGATGGATTCATTCATAAAAAAACTGAAAGGAACAGGTATGGGATCGGCCCAAGAATAAGAACCGTTTATTAGCATTTCTGATCGATTAAAATCGAAAGTGCTTCCGTTACATTTCTTCGACGACCGTTGAGCACGTTTTTTGTAACGGATCATTCAGATGTCGGAAAAGTCTAAATCAATAGCTTTGCGACGATGCACAGGGTAAAAGTAACGTAGTCAATCCCTTTTTACAAGGTTGTAAATTAATCAGCTATGGGCAGAACGTTAATTATTTTTAATTTTGATATTATTAAATTTATTTTAATTAAATAAGGCAATAAAAAGTAGGGAAAGAGAGAATGTAAATATAGGAGACGAAAGATTAGAAGAAGTAGCAGATAAGTCAGGACGGAAGGATTAGTAGGGATATAAAGCAGAGGAAAGCGCAGGGTCGAGTCGGCTTCAATAAAAAGAAATCACTTCTATGCTTCACGAACGATTAATTTAGAAATTCAAAAAGATTGTTAAAGGTGTATGTTGGAGCGCGGCGCTGTACGGGTGCGTAACGTGGACGGTGGGCGCGGCGAAAAGAAAAGGTTAGAAGCGAATCAAGAGGATACCGTGGATAGAGAAGGTTAAGAATGAAGAGGTTTTAGAAAGAATAGGAGAACAGAGGACTCTGAGGAAGTCAATAAAAAATAGGNATATCTGAACATGTTTTCTTGTTTTGGATTATTTGAACTACTTAACTCATGGGCAACGTGATCTAATACTAGGTTAGGTTAAGTTAAGTTATGCACAATTGTTTTGAGTTTTCCTTCTGACAGTGACTTCACTAATATCTAAACATGTTTCTTGTTTTGGATTATTTGAACTACTCAACTCATGGGCAACGTGATCTAATACTAGGTTAGGTTAGGTTAAGTTATGCACAATTGTTTTGAGTTTACCTTCTGACAATGACTTCATTAATATCTAAACATGTTTTCTTGTTTTGGATTATTTGAGCTACTCAACTTATGCGCAACATGATTTAATACTAGGTTATGTCTTACTGAAGAATCGGCTAGTATTTTTCATTGAAGCCTTTTCGGAATAATGAATGAATGGTATTCGATGCGGCTGCAGACGGTCACTTAATTAAAGACAGAGGATGTTCTACTCAATTTGAACATTAGATGAAACACCAAAAAAAGAAAACCGCAATAAATTACAATAACAAATGTCCGTTTTGTTACTTAGCGATCCATATAACTGTACAAATGACTCGAACATACTTGCCAATAGAACAATTTAGTTTATCATGCAAATTAAGTCGTAAAGGTGCGAGGAAATGTCAGTTCGAAACAAGGAAGGGGCCGTAACAGAGTGAGGACCTATTAATCTTGACAATTAATTGAGGAAATTGATTTTTAATTAAGCATAATGATAATGAGTCAATGGCAAGCTTGATAATATACCTAACCGAAAAAGTTGCAAATGATACATTTTATGTTATTGTTAGCGGTTTAAATAAACGAAGGGAAGCCAGCGTCTTAAATTAATTCTAACCGTTATTAGGAAACCGTAAATTGACACAAAGGAATACAATTATAATTATTGTTACAGAAATCTTCCATATCATAAATAAAAATTTACAGGATACATAGGATTATTAAGATCGTTCTGTTGCTATATTTTAAATAAGTTAATCGTACATTATGTGTTCAATCATCTTTTATATTTCTGAGTGTTATGTATGTATATTACGGGTAAAGTAGGGTAATATCCGAAATATAAGTTAAATAATTCATACATGTTTCGAGCTTTACCAGAATAAACTGTATTTAACTGCTGTTGATGGGTAAGCTTGGGCTTTAATGGCATGTGTGAAGGGTTAAGGTTAAAGGTTTATGAACCAGGAATTACCGCTAATAGACCAAGCATTCATGTTAAGTATGAAAGATAGCCACAATTAAAATGGTGCATGTGCATCAGATAGAAGTTTTAGCATCTAGGAGGAGTTAGAAAAAGTCTTAAATAAAATAAGAGTAAAGCAAAAATGTTGGTATGCATAGGAAGAAAATGTGGGGGAAAAATGAATATAAAGATAGGAGACAAAAAATTAAAAGAGGTCGCTGATTTTCAGTATTTAAAAAGTCCGATAATTCAGGATGGAGCAAAGGGTAGCGCAAGGTTGACCCGCCTTTAAAAGAAAGAATTTAGAAATTCGAAAAATATTATTAAAAGTGTATGTCTGGAGTATGGTTCTGTACGGGTACGAAACGTAGATTGTCGGCGCGGTACAAAAGAAAAGGGAAATGTTGTATTACAGACTAATAATGAGGATGCCGTGGATAGAGAAGGTTAGAAATCAGAAGGTATTAGAATGAGTAGGAGAACGAAGAGCATGGAAATTAATAAGAAATAGAGGAAATAGAATGGTATAGAACATCTTCTCAGGTATGAAGGGATAGCTATAAACATTTTAGAAACAAATAGAAGAGTTAAGAGGAGTAGAGGTTGACCCAGATTAGATTACTGTTCTCAAATAGTTAGGGATGTGGGATATTCTAGTTTTAGGGAAATGCGAAGATTAGCTCAGGATAAGAAGGAGTGGAGGTGCACGTCCAACCAGTCTTAGGACTGACGACTTCGTAATGATGATGATAATGCCCTATGCACCGTCGACAGTGATATCCATTTAGTTCAGATTACTTTTATAAAGTATATATAAAGCTCCTATTATTGATGTTTTCTAAACATTTATTTCCTTATTATTGTTAGCATATACTTTGCTTTAACCAAGCAGCAGGGAAGGAATGACGTTTATCCGAGCAGAGTATTATTTAATTTGTATTTAGAATTTACCCGTCCCATCCGCAATTTCCCCCAGTAATACCTTTAGACGTTAACCTTACTTTGTCAGCAACATATATTAGGTTCTTTGTTATACCAACGGCATCTGGTGACGAATAACCATACCAAAATATTCTCCAAGTAATTTATCCAACTAATGGTGAATAATAAGACTGTGAAATCGAACAGTATTCGGCGAAGTCTTTTGCAGGAAGTAGACGATTGCTCCATTCACTTACATTTTTTGCTTTTAGTTGGTTTTGTAGTTAATTGAGATAGTAACAATGATAATGACAGTACTTTACATTTCAGCTTTTTATTTAACGGCGAAAGCAATAAAGGAGACTAATTCAACTAATGGCGACTGTTGTTAATGTACCCATCTATATGTTGTAGGCAAAGGTCAATATGCAGGTGCTCTGCGAACTGACTGGTCTATTCTAGGCTTGACCAATTATTTAGGCAAATCCCAAAATACATTCTAAGATTTAATTTCAAATCAAATCAATATGAACCTACCATTACTGTCCGACTAGAATTTATAGAAAGCATGCCCCATGTGGCCGAGATAGGGATTTCCCCGTAGATTTCTCATTAAAATCCCAACAAAAAAAGTTGTGATACTAAAATGAGGATTGCCTCATGGAGTTTTCATATGGGTCTTATGGGACCTATCATACGTATAAACTTAAATTTACCTTATGGGGACTCAATGAGGTAAATCCGTTTAAAAATACTCTTGGTAAAATGAAATAACAATCCCCTTGCCCAATTTCGTCGTTTCAATGAAATCGTTTATGTTTGCAACGAACCAACAAGTGTACTTCCTGATATGTTATTACAATACAACTGAAACCAGACGCATCAGGTCGAACAACAGTAAAACAATTGCAATTTAAAGTATTATTGACTACAAAACAGCCCAATAATTCAATCTTACTTAAGAGCAAACAGATTTTACAAATAAGTGATATATGTATATATTGTATTTTTTTCATTAATAATAAAGTTCATTTTCTCAAAAATTTTTAATGGGGTAACAATAATTTCTCCCTGCGGGGGCCACATGTGGCATTCCTGGTTATGCGCAAGTGCGGCAAGACGTTATATGCCCCTTCCTTGCCCTAGGAAGCAACCTCATAGAACTCACAAGAGGTAGTATAGCTACCCACTTAGTGACCCTAGCTGCACCCCTTCCTCAAAGTTCTAGTCGGATGATTTACCAAACGCCTATAGGTTGGCCTAAGTACGATATAGACCGGTCTTCATTCTCCGTGGGGTCTGGGGCTATAACAAACTGCATACTTGTGCTGTTTGACATTTTTAAAGGAATATGTTATTCAAGAAACTAAATAAAAAGCACACACTCAGTATATTTTCAATTACAAATGTACGCTGCATGGATATGTAGGTACGGTAAGCAACATTATACAACGCGTTTGTTTGCATTTCATAAGCACTTGTTTAGATTTGAAATGAGTCTTGCTGTTAAAATTAGCAGGTTCAATAGTTAACAATGGTGTTAAAAACATAATTTGTGTGCCCATGAAGCGGATCGAATAAGCTATCAAGCGATGAAATGATACAGTGACGTCAAACCAAGTGCGGTTGTATCTTGCAAAAAAGTTTTAGTAAAGGTACAACAGCTTACCATGACCCACTTAGAAAACGCAAAAAGAAAAGGAACCCTGCCGTACCATTGAATTTGACTACCTAATCATGCGTATAAGTTCCGTTGGTAATGAGATTTATATTACTCTAATAATTAATAATTAATTAGAAATGAGGAGGTTTTAATGGGAAGGAGTAACAGAACAATAGAAACTGAGGAGAAATGGGATAGTCAGACACCTTCTGGGATATAACGGGCTAGTCTGTACGTTTCAGATACTTAAAATTGACAGGAGGAAAATTAGTGACAAGGGATGTTCTAGAATTTGGGAAATGCGAAGGCTGGCTTAGGATAAGAAGGAATGGAGTGTTCAACTACTCTTGTGAATGACGGGAATGTGAAGTTAAAGGAATATGAAAACATACGTTCATAGAAAGACACTTGTTTTCTGTTAATTTGGTAGTACCTACAGTAACGTTAAAATTCTTAATTGGCTTAACGGTTTATTAATTCATCCGTATTAAATTTTATGAGAAGTTATTTCCTCACTGAGGATCCATCAAATACACCCAACGCTAAAAGAAGACAAAGAACTACCTAAACATAGAAACATAACCTTACTTTTGAGTTGTGACACCCACCCAGTGATTACAAGTATGAGGAATTACAAACCATAATAAAAATATAATAATGAATACCTCATACCATATGGATTCCTACATCTCAGTCTGTAGGGTTTTGAGACGTCTCTACGTTCCCTAGTAGTCCCTATGCGTTCGTGGAGCTCCCGGAGTTAAGAGTTAATATCGTTTAAAAGTACGTTGAATGTGCTCATGTAAAATTGCTTGACCTGGTGATGATAGGATATTTATTGTAGATATATCGGCAACGTGATAAACCATTTGAACATAATAAAAGCATGGGAATGATTCGTAATTTTTGAATTAAATGATTAATTAAATTATTACCAGAATAATAACCTCTTGGTGGCTGCACCTTAGCGCCCGGAGTATAACATTAAAGAATGCGTTCGAAATTATTGTATTTATTTTAATTAATAGAGCTTCAGCATAGTTATTAGATGTTGTACAATTTCTTGTTCGCTTCTTGGTAATTTTGCTGGCAATCAAGTAACGAACAAAGAATCCGGAAGTTCAGTTGCGAGATTCCTGCTAAAGTAAGTTGTTGATCGGTTTTCTTCCAGTTACGTTAACGTTAATATAATTAAAATAGTTGGCTTAGGAGGAAAAGCAGCAGAGAGCAACCAAGAAGCGCAGCCCGAGCGTTTGCCATCGTCAGGGCCTATTAGATTTTCACGGCAAAGAAGACGAAGGAGGCGACCCTAACTAATACAAGTTGGTGTACGTAAAGCAGTACGTACATAGTTCTAGTCGTGGGTTGTAACGTATTCGTAGTGTTCTTCGGTTCTTATTTATAATTAATGCAAGACGTGACGGCCTCAGGCGGTTCGCCCCATAACAGTCAAGTTGCATCTTCTACTTTAGTGAATTGACTTATTAAACGTAATTGGACTTTCTCAAATTAATCTAAATGCGATAGAGCAGGAATTTTAACGACACATTACCTTTGAGAAACAGTTGCAGAAAAATGTGTATTGATACGAATTCATTACCATGAATTCACAATAAAAATTTCCAATTAATATACATAAACAAATATGGATCAAGAGTCGCATAAAATTTGATAAAGGGTCTTCAATTTGCACCAAATAAAAAAAATCAAGACACTTTGTAGATGAAACAACATCATCATTAGGTCGTCAGCCCTAAGATTGGTTGAACTCGGACCTATTTCCTATCTTGAGCTAATCTTCGGATTTCCCTAAAATTAGAACAACCCACATCCTTAACTATTTGCGAACAGTAATCTAATCTAGGTCTACCTCTATTCCATGTAACTCCCGTTTCTGCATCTAATATATCTCTATCTAGACCTTCATACCTGAGAAGGTGTCCTACTATCTCGCCTATTTCTCTTATTGACTTCCATAGATTCCTCTGTTCTCCAATTCTTTCTAATACCTCTTCGTTTCTAACCTTTTTTATCCACGGATTCCTCATCATTCGCCTGTAACACTACATTTCGTACGCTTCTAACATTTTCTTTTCCGTCGCGCCCACTGTCCATATTTCGCACCCGTACAGCGCCGTGCTCCAAACATACACCTTTAACAAGTGACTTCTTTTTATTGAAAGCGACTCCACCCTGTGCTATCGTCTGCTTTATATAGCTACAACTTCTTCCGTCCTGACTTATCTGTCTTCCTGGATACCTAAAATCGGCCACTTCTTCTAATTTTTCGTCTCCTATCTTTATATTCGCTCTTTCTCTATTTTTGCTTCCCTGTATACCAGTATTTTTGTTTTACTTTTATTTATTTTCATACAGCACTGTTTTGTCAATACCGCCTCCATTTTATTTAAAGGTATCTCCAACTCTTTGCTAGATGCTAATACTGCTATATCATCAACAAATCTAAGCATACTAATCTTTTGCCCCTCTATATCTATCCCTACAGTTTTAATGTCTTTAATGATGTTGATCGCGTCTTCGATGTATAGATTAAAAAGTAGCGGCGACAGTGTGCATCCCTGTCTGTATTTAATTATCGAAGCGAAGGAAACTGATACAATGCATGAATACTATAATTGCTTGAGTTATAAACAACAATTCCTGACAAATGTTTCACCAGCTACACTGATGTTCTACTGATCAACTTCAATTAATATTCGAAAATACAAACTGTTGATGATGCATTACGTAAAGTCCAGTCATAACAAAAGGTGGAAGATTAAACCGTTAATCTCCCACCTGAAGAAGGTACTATGTGCTGAAATAAATATTGTGGAAGTATACTTTAAATACTATCGCTTGTTATGTTTTGTCAAACCTTTCCCAGGTTGCACACTCCGGACTAAAATCATGAGCCTTGCTAGATAAATAAAATGTGATAATTTCTAAAGGACGTATCAATAAATTCACGTTAGAACTCCGTATTTCATCCTTTATCCGTAACGACCAAGTTCGTTGTTGTAAATATTGAAATCGGTACTGGGTATATTACACAAGTGAATTATTTATGACAGTGTTTGGATGTAACCAGAAACGATAATTGAACACACAAGAGTGTGTATATACGCGAAAAAAGGCATGGTGAGAGTTGGTATTCTATCCTCATCACTAGCAATAGTTCTTGTGCCCACGCCCTGCGTCGATTCTGTACCGTCATCCGACAGTAATGGCCTCTCTAACTTCCCCATAAATCTCAGAGTCGTGTTGAAACCAATTAAAATAGTTAAAATTAATTAACAGCCAATAAGGTTTCAATTACTACGGCTGTGATACCGAAGCGCATTTATAGCAGCACCAGCAATCGCTAGATATTCCCAAGATTTTCTACAACAGCCGGAAAAACCTTTTTCACTCGACTAACGCATAAGGACTAAAGCAATTGAAATATCCGACTCCTTTAATGGAAGGAAATGTAAAAGGACAAGATTCCGTTTCTTCAGATAGATTGATTTTTATGAGAAAATTAAATTCAAAGAGGTTGAAAATTGATAAAGGAAAATTATTTACTAAAACGGAAAATGAAAAAATTGACTCAAGTATTAGAAAATTCCATTATTGAAGTTTTTGAGAATAGAGAATTTAAGTACAAATTAAGAATTCTTCTATCAATTTTTCTAGTTTCTTGCCACATTTCAATCGTTTCAACAGAATTTTTAATTTTTTAATTGACTTAACGACTTATAACATCATTTAATTGAAGTTATTTATTCACTGCGACGCCCGACATTTCAAGGATTTCACAGGAATCCATCAAACAGACTAAGTGTTAAAAGGAAATGAAGAATTCCATAAAACTTAACCTTACTTTTGAGTTTTGACAGTTCTACCCAGTAAATATAACCATGCAACACAGCGGCATTACAAACCCTGGTTTAAAAAAGTTTGCAAAGAATCTAGTCATAGGTATCTATAAAATAAAGTTCTTCCTTTCTCTATTTTGCTTGAGGTCTTTTACCGAAAGGAAAACTGCCTAAGTGAAAGAAAACACGATAAAAATTGCGCCCTGTCAAACATTCAATCGTATATAAATCAAAGACATTTAAAAACTGAAATGCTACTTGGATTATTTCCACTCCAGTTTAACCGTTCATTGATTTATTTAGACATCAGGTCTTGTTTGTCAAAGATAATCAACGAACGCTTGATCATCCTAACTTTCACAGTCAGCGTCGCTTGTCCGAATCACTCAGGCCAAGAGCGTTATATACTTTTTGTTTCTCGCTGTCTAACTTCGCTTTGCAATTAATAAATAATTTAATAAGCCATCAGAAGTGTCCTTTCCTAAACGATATTCAACTAATTTAGTGCAAAATCTTGCGCAATCAAGACCTAATTTGAGAATCTTGAAAGTTATAGGCTGATGGATGATTCGATAAGAATAACGTAATGGTAAACAGCTAAAACGAATCGACGTTCTTCATAACCTATATTAAAGTTGTCTGATTAATCTTATCGTTAAATTGAACGTTTAAAAATAATAAATTAATTATTTTTAAGTTTTAGCAATTTAGTAATTAAATGCAAATCAAAAAATTAAATACGATGAGTATTATTTCCGAATGTATTTTATAAATAACAAATATAACACAAAAATGTTAGTTTTATAGATTTCGTTTTGTCGGTTTTAATGCAGGCCATACGAGATACTAAGAGAGAAGAAATCGGAATAAAAAAGTTATAAAAAAGTACATTCTCTCATGTGTAAACATATATATATATAAATTTACTCGAACATACCAGCGCTTGCATCCAAGCTATTGTTAAATCTCTTCGTTTGTTACTCCTTTCTTCGGACGAAGATAGATGCGAGAATGAGATGGATTCATTCATAAAAAAACTGAAAGGAACAGGTATGGGATCGGCCCAAGAATAAGAACCGTTTATTAGCATTTCTGATCGATTAAAATCGAAAGTGCTTCCGTTACATTTCTTCGACGACCGTTGAGCACGTTTTTTGTAACGGATCATTCAGATGTCGGAAAAGTCTAAATCAATAGCTTTGCGACGATGCACAGGGTAAAAGTAACGTAGTCAATCCCTTTTTACAAGGTTGTAAATTAATCAGCTATGGGCAGAACGTTAATTATTTTTAATTTTGATATTATTAAATTTATTTTAATTAAATAAGGCAATAAAAAGTAGGGAAAGAGAGAATGTAAATATAGGAGACGAAAGATTAGAAGAAGTAGCAGATAAGTCAGGACGGAAGGATTAGTAGGGATATAAAGCAGAGGAAAGCGCAGGGTCGAGTCGGCTTCAATAAAAAGAAATCACTTCTATGCTTCACGAACGATTAATTTAGAAATTCAAAAAGATTGTTAAAGGTGTATGTTGGAGCGCGGCGCTGTACGGGTGCGTAACGTGGACGGTGGGCGCGGCGAAAAGAAAAGGTTAGAAGCGAATCAAGAGGATACCGTGGATAGAGAAGGTTAAGAATGAAGAGGTTTTAGAAAGAATAGGAGAACAGAGGACTCTGAGGAAGTCAATAAAAAATAGGCTAGATAGATTGGTAGGATACCTTCTCAAGCATGATGATCTACTTAGAGACATATTAGAGGAAGAAAGATGAGTTAAGAGGAGTAGAGGTAGATTAGATTACATTACTGTTCGCAGATAGTTCAGGATGTGGGATGTTCTGGTCTTAGGGAAATGCGAAGATTAGAATAGGAAGGAATGGAGGTGCGTGTCCAATCAGTCTTAGGACTGACGACGTTATAATGATTGTTATTAAATTTGGATGTAATTAGCGAATTGACAACCAAGATATGGTGAATTATCTTTAGAAGTTCGTACTATGGATCTTTTTTGATTCGACAGCAAGAAGCACTGCAAGAAAACTGATAACGGAGTCGTATGATTTTCCTTAAATATTATGGAATTTAAAGGATGATTATGTAATTTATGTGCATATCACCCCGAAATTTTAACACCCCATTTGAAAGATATAATTTTTTGTTTTGATGGTATATTAAATACTACGCAGGTATGTAGATAGGTACCAAGTTGCGTATCCTCGAGCTAAGAAAGCTGCATAGAGAAACAGAGCACATGCTACCGTTAAATGTATGTATAAAAGACACGCTCTGGCCAATTCAGCCCTAGGCCGAGTCATTACACTGATGTCCGATAAGCAAGGATAGTAGACTTTTCCTGTCGTCAGCGGACCCACACCCGTGAATAAAGATGCTGTAAAAGAGCTATATAGTAGGCAGTAACGGACGGCTTTCTCTAAAACTGTATCACGAGAAGAATCTTTTTTTACCTTGACAAAAAAGCAACTAGCGCAAACCACTGAGTGCGCTGGAAAATCTAATAGATTTTTAAAACATAAGGAAGATGATTAATATTAGACAAACATTGTATCAAGCGATGAAATGTTTTTAGGACTGACGGAAAATTACGCATGCGTTGTGTACGCTTACGTACTACCCGTTCTGAACGCATCGATCTTGTCTCTGCTTTAGGAAACGTTTCCTTTTTTATCATATCGCGCATCGAACTAAAAAATAAAATATTAATTAAAGTTAAGGCATTTTATTCAAAATGGTAGAATAGCTTTCTAAACGAGATACACTAGCAAAAACAAGCGAACTCTCATCAGAATTTTGAATATTTCTTCAATTGAATTCTTGAATGGTATCATCGGTACTATACGGTTCATAAATCGTACTAATTGGACGCCTCAAAGTCTTTGCTCGTTGCCTGAGAGAACAACAAGAGGCCTGCTAATGTACCATTTGATTGCTGACAGAGTCCGAACGCACTTGTTAATGAAGACGATCCCTGCATACAAGATTACAAGAACTACAGCCTTGTCTTATCCGATGTAGTTCATTTGCTACTGTTTCTTTCAATTTCTTCGCTACCTACGCCTCTATCATTTCTCGAATACCTGCTACTAATGATTCCCGATACTTGATCAAGGAAGTACCTACACAGAATTCCATGGAGATCTCATGAAAAAGAAACGATAACCTAGGAGGGAGTGTGTAAATTCATCCTATTTTAGCGTTTTAGTCGAACATAACAAAAGTGATTATCAACCATAATCGTTCTATAAATGTCTGACGATTATTCACATTTTTAAACATAACGTATCGTTCTGATCTAAGAGTATCATTTAGTCCCTTTGCAAAACTCTGGATGCCGCTCTGTAATGCGAATAAATTTGCAATCGGTCTGCAACATTTACATACATGTATCAGTGAATACGTGTAATAAATATATATGGAGCGGACTAGCCCGTCCGTAAAAGGATTTTTCCAATTTTTATGAGATGACATAGGTACCATTACAACACACACGGACTATTGTTGCGCTGCCGGGCAATATATCATTCCTTAAATGCGTCACACTTTCCATTTGCAAATATTCTGTCCCCGGGAAGAACTAATCAATAAAACAAACCATTTATAACAATAGCAAATACACACTGAAAACAAAGAAACATGCTGCCAATTTTTTTTCGAATTGGTAGCTTTCTGTTTTCTTGGAAGACATGCATAATAGGCAGAAAGGTCACTTAACAATAATAATAAAAGGTATCTGATCAGGACGCAACCAGTGGCGTAGTCATGTGGAATGTTGCAATTACATAACAGTACGCTATCGAAAAACGGTTTCATTTCGTTATGCATCTACATTTACCACATGGAATTGAGAACATTGGTAAAGGAATTTGAATTATCGGCATTGAATCTTCATGGCCTATAAACCAGTAAAACAAAATAGTACATTACGTATCGAGGGAAGAAACAGGGTTATTTCAGACTGCATGGGAATCTGAGACAACCCTTTTTCTTCCCCAGGTACGTATACTATTTTTTGTCAGGTTTGTGCGGAAAGCTCGTTATAAAATTGATAGTTGGCGAAATAAGAGTAAATAATTTAGAGGTTAGAAAGACATTGTCATTGAACAACTGATTTCTGCGCATGCCCATAAACTTTAGCGCATGAGCTCAAAAAACTAATTTCATTGCCTCCCGACTAAAACACGGCTGAAAAGAGGCCATTTCTTCCCTATTTTATAGCATGCAAAACAGGCTTTCCGCGCTAACATGACAAAAAAGAAATTTTATATATCACACTACAAAACTGTCTCACCAAACTTGGGCATCATCAAAATATTGTCTGGTTATGCCAGAGTGTGATGAAACACTATATAGTTTATTGCTATTTTTATTTAAAACTATGGATAAGTATCAACGATTGTGAATTTTCATCACAGGAAAATAGCTTCATTGTTGCCCCGCCCCTGGAGAAAAAGAATAAGTATGACTTAGTACCTGCTCGTGTCAGATAATTTTATTCAAAACACGCATTATTATAAAAGGAGTTCGACACACCATTGTGCCGTATTTAGTATTAGCATGAAATTTTAGCGGTTAGGATGTGTTTAGGTTCAATTCTCTTTCTCTCTCCCACGCAATCCGAAGCCAGTCATTCAATTATGGAAAATGCACACTTGCATTTACATTAGCGTGTTTAAAGTGCATAAATTTCACTGTTTACTCTCTACCCTTTTACGTAATTTCCTTATTGTAAGCCCATACTTACGGTATTCCAGTGGAATACGCAAGATACGGTACAAAATCGCCAATCTTGCATGCAGGGATTTCCTTAAAACATTAATCATTTTACCCTCGGATATGCATTACAATATTTGACCAAAAGAAACCGCTTGATATCTTTTCAAATTGTACTTGAACTTTTCGGGAAAAAGCTAAGACGTTTACAACCGGGTGTTATTTGAAGAATGTTCGATATCCATCAAAAATGATGACCGTGGTGATCCAGAATTAATTCTCCTGGTTGGCATACTCCCAACACAACCTCAAGGAAGTATTCTGAAGCTTTCGCCATGTTCCCTGAGACTGCCACCTACCGAAGCTGACACAATATCGGATTACAGCTCTATTCACAGACTTGCTGATGGAGGAGAATCAATTGTGGTTATGAACTTATGATTTGAAATCAAAATACAAAAATTATGGAATAAAACTTCCAATTATAGGTATTAAGAATGAAGTGGGCAGTAATTCCATACTGAGAGAGGACCATGATGAATGACATTTTCCCATTGAATTTATTTAGGAAATGTTTAAAGATATTCTGTGACCCCTGGAATATTTTCATTATCATGTAATAGCAAGCAGCTTGAAATTCTTTGACTTTAGTTTAGTAGCAACGATGAAAAACCAAATCAAGTCAAATAATCGATTTTTGAGAGGCTTAATTTTCATGTCAAGTGTTTTGCTTACTATACTTGATGATCCATTATACAGAGTGTCAAACATTATGGTCTTAAAGCAAACCTAAAATGACTAGTGACATGATCAGTAACTTATTTCGAAGCGAATAGGTCTAAGGAGCGTCATTACTTATAAATGACAGAAAACGAAACGGTTCGCTGCGCATTGAGCGACTGCGCAACAACTTGGGTATTATCAGTTGTCAAACACAAAACGTAAAGAAAATCGGATTACCTACATGCCATTCGGACGCGCCCTGTCTTACTGCGCAGTGGACTACCGAACACAATTTAGTCCTCTTGGGCAAACCAACAAGCAATTTCTACGTTATAGGGAGTTTTCCATGAGAAAGATATTTGTTATAAAGTTATACAGAACCGACAGCGAGTAAGTATTATATTATTTGCAATGCCTTCTGATATTTAACTCATTGGCGAGTATATTCTACGCGTAACTGATATAATTTCCTTTCTCTGTCAACGGCTGCTAAAGATTCAAGTTCATAAAGTGAAAACATGTTAACGCACCGAGACCGCAACATCTCTCTAAAATAGAGCAACGAGTTCAAATATGCAAAGATGTCACAGCTAATGAGAGCATCATGCTGTGCACTTCTGCGAGTGTACCAACAGCATGTGAATAAATAATTATTTCCTCTTGACTCGACATGTCAACCCAGTTTTTATTCGTAAACGGGAAACAGTTTCTAAGTATTAACACAGAAAATAAGAACGACAATTATTAGCAACTAATATTGTGGTATGAAACAATTGCAAACATATTAACATGAAGGATTCCTTCAATTGTCAATGTATTAATACAGTAAGTTCTTGGTTAGAAATTTATAGAAACCAATAGACTTAGATACTAATTTTGACCGTATTTGTTCTCATCAGTACACCAGAGGACCTTTCGACTAAACCGAAGATGTCCATGTACGTGCATGTTTATATAATATCGAGTTACAGCAGTATGGCGCCATCTACTGTCGTAATTCGATATAATATAACGCCAGAGTTTAGTCAACTAAAAGATATTTTGTATTAGACGTGACTGCAGTTGGACTATGCCGTACGTGGCGTAATAAAATTGCATCCGTTGTTAAGAAAATGACACTCTGCTAGCGTTCTGATTACGACATGAAAATAATCGTGACGACAACTATTAAAAAATAACGTTTTAAAACGCAGAGTAGGTAGAATTTTAGTGGCATTTAAACTATGTGTAACTACCCGCATTTACGGAAACGACCTGGTTATTATTATACTTGAGTAAAGTAAAGTTTAAATTAACCTTCCACTCCCTTAATTTAATTCACAATGTATGAAAATAATATTCAACATTAATGTCTTCACGTATCATTGTGAACAAGTTCGCAACGCAGATATAAATACCTACCACTTGAAATAAGGTGCATTCAGTTTCTCTAAATACAGACAATCGGGACCGTACCTACATAAGGACACAAAGTTTAGGTTTAAGAACTTTGAGACACTAATTTTCGTGATAAGTATCACTGCCACAACGTAAATGAAGTTAGGTGTAGTTTAGTCTTAATAAAATAAAGTAAAATACCTTCCAGATTCGTACTTTAGCTATAGCTACGAATAAAATTAGTAAAATTTAAGAGCATGTGTAACGTTGAATTAATTTTTTGAAGTGAAACTTCTTTACGCACGGTAGGGTTCGTTTCATGCGAGTTGCTATGTAACGAAATCATGCAACGCATTTCCCCCGCTGTCTGTCACTATGTATGCTTTGATCTTCAGAACTACTCAACGGATTTTAATGCGTTTTTTTTAATATATAGAGTAATTCAAGAGGAAGTTTTATATGTATAATATATGCATAATATAGTAGAGAAACACTGATAATTTTAGAGGTTTGTAATGTGATGTCGTAAATAAACACATTTTTTTGCGCTTACATTGCAAACGCTGGCTGAACCCTACGAGATAGATCAAAATAATATACTACAGTATTGTACACCTTAAAAAGGTCTACAAAAAAGTCCGGGATGGTATATGTCTATCTCTTAGGGATAACCCACAATAACCATTTTTTATCCTTTACTTTTTACGAGAAATAATGGCTTATTTACGAAGCGATTTTAAGCAATACAGCATTAATCCTTATCCAATTAAGTAGTTTTAAATACATTGTGCACTTAATGTAGACCAATATGGCCATTTACAGCATGTAATTTAAATGAATATTTTCGAAGATATTACAGACTTAAAATTCAAGGACATAGCGGTTGCGGCGGTATCGGCCGGTAGGCCGGTTTGTATTGTCTAATGACAAAAAAGTTGTAATTGTTGTATATAAAGACATTCTATAGTATATTTACAATCAGCATTGCATCCGTGCGAGGTATAGTGTACAAATAATACCATTAAACCAATTTCTTATCCCGGTATGTTTGAGTGTTTGAAGAAGTTTCACTTCAGTAGCGTGTTGTATAATTACACGTTGTATTTTTTTTGTTATAAATAAAATTATTGATAAATCGGAAATAGTAATTTCATCAAAATAAGTGTTTGTAAAAGTGGTTTTTCTGGTTGTTAGCGGTCAAACCAAGTAGCACACTTTTGTCACCTTGCCTTGTATAAAAAATATATTCGTATAATAAATCAAGTCATACAGTAGTTACATTAGAAATGTCACAGAAGCTTGTACATTAAAGATGCCTCCTTTACACACTTCCCACAGTTTAACTCCTCGTATAATTTATGTTCATGAAAGAAATGTGACACTAATCTGCTTAAAACAGAAACATACGGACACTTCCTACGCTAATATTGCCATGTACATTTGCAAATTGTTAAGTCAAGTTTTCACTTAGATGGATTTAGTACCTGTCTTACACTGTTTTATATTCTGTTGCTTCCATGGTAATTTTATTGAGCGGTTTAGACTCTTTTTTTAACTGGAACAATTTCATAAAACTATCCATAATAATTTACGAATGTGGAAAGAATATCCAGTGACATTAAAAAGTTCAATAGCTTCAGGACGAATATTAGCTAATTGCGGCTCATGCGCATTAAATACCACCGGCCTACAGTTCGTCCTAAAAACATTCTACTTGCAGTTATTTAATCATGTTTTACAGTAATTACATTTTATTACATGTCATGATTAATACGGTAATGTTTTTATTTAAATAAGTGTGGAGCTGTTGTTACGTAGTTATACGATTTTATCAATAAATACATCTAATTGTAGGATATTTTTTGTTACATATTCGTCTGTTGCTGAGCCCTAAATCACGCGCAATGAAATCAATTAGAGGAGCTCTGTCTTTAACTAACTATAAAATGTAATGAATAGAAGTTTTCTGCTTGGTCGTCTCGTCGTGTTCCTCGTAAATCAAACGTTTTTCTGTCAGTTAATCATGCCTTCTTTTCATGTTAACCCTGTACGCGTACGCGTCAATAAAACTTGCTGAACGACTGCGTCGCAGTCGGCCTGGGTAGGAATTGAACTCGCCGCTAACGGTCTTTATTATCAATAAAAGTAACAATTAAATAACTCCTCACGATCATTTCAAAACATCGATAACAATATCGTAAACCACACCACGCTGTAGTGTTGTTTGCAACTACAAGCCTTTTGGAATCTAGTAGATGGGAATTTTATAAAAAAAAAATTTTTGTATGCGAAAAAAAATGTAACGTATTCGACTTTATTACCAAAATAGGTATATTACTGACAACGGCTATAGAAAGGTGACAAATGTTTGAAAGAAATCAAACTCGTCAAGAATACTTTGATAGTTCGTGGCGTCACAAAACGGAAATTCACTTATTGTTAGTTAACCTTAAGGATGTTTGGGAGGTATGTCAAAATGCTACGAGACAAATAAAAATTTGGAAGAACGTTCCTCATTCAATTCTAAAACTCCTGTAAAAATTACAAATCGATTCACTAAACCGTTAAAAAGTTACTGAAATTTTAAAAAATTGTAATTTTACACGTCATTTTATGGAGATTCGTTAACCGAACAGATTAAATTTATTTTTATTAACAGAAAAAAAGCTACCAGAAATTTCAAACTTTTATAATAAGTAACTTGAACTCTGGAGAATCACTTTAGCGTAAGGTTATTCAAATTCACTAAATGGTTATCGAGGAAAAAATGAAAAATTAGCTGAAAATCTCGTTTTTACTTGATAATATAATGATAATATTTATAATTGTCTGAAATAAATGCAATTTTAAAGTTTTAATTATTATTTAAACATATTAAAAAGTTTTACGCTCATTATTAATAGAGATTGAAACTAAATATTTTTTTGTTTCGAAGTTGAAATCAAGGCATATTCACTGCCAAAAGTCAGTTAAAAATTTTCCATATTATTCGTTATTTCTTATTTTATTCAAAGTTTTTGGTCAAATTCCAAATTGTATACTTTTTTTTTAGTATAGATAGTATTTATTTACCTCATGATATGCTGCAAAACCTAATTAATCACAAATTTCTAATTTTATGTACTCTTGTCTTCCATTGTACCTCCCAAACATCCTTAAAATGAATATGGGATAATATTTAAAAATAATTGTGAAATATTCGCTGGAAGAAACATTTATTCAAAAGAAGATATTTAAGATGAACTTCATTAATCAGAAACCTTTTTGAATGTACTACTTATAAAATTCGAGTGTATAAAGATATTTATCAGATATAGAAACAAGTAATTTCCAAAAGTATATTTCAATATTTATATGCATGTAATCGCCGTCTTTTCTTTTTTACTCGTTCACCTTTCTCTTTTGTCAGTTATTATTGATATGACCTTAACCTGATTAACTAAATAGGCAAAAAGGCACTTTTTCTACTTTCGCTCGACTATTTGCTAATTAAGTAAATTCGATAATTTTCATTTACATGAATAACTTCCTATTTTAATGACTGCCATGCGAAATCATAAAACTAGTCCGTACTATTATTATCAAGCACTCAGAAACAAATAAACCTTTCAATTTCCATGCTTTTAATGTATTTCCATCAAATTTTTAAAGAGCGATCAAAGGGGCCGAGGAGATAAGCTAAATTAATATTCATCATCACTACCAGTCCGTTTGAAAAGACGTTTTTTTCTTTACAATGAGTTTTACGATAATTACTATGGATAGTTAGTGTTCTTTACAGCCGTAAAAGTAATTAATGTTCTTAATGACTGCTTCTTACGGTTGCTTTAGTAATTATTTGCTAATAGCCATAATCAGTTTTTGCTGCAGTAACAAAAGAAACTGACATGTGCACGAGCAAATGTGTATTTCGTAAAACGGGATTGGTCAGAGAAGAAATGCAATGTAATAACTTCCCGCCCCTTTTTAAACAAATTTTACTTTGTTGTTTGAGTTATGGATTCCACAATCATTACCATAATTTAACTTCGATGTTCACAAATATGCTAGCCAAATGGACGATACCACTTGATTGAGATGATGTAATACTAAGGAACTCTATCTGTCAACAATGTAGTATCTGATGTGAAACAAACCAGGAAGAAAGCAGGGAAGATCAAAAAATAGATGTCCAAATTAAGTCTAATAGTAGAAGAACGGTTATATCTTTAGATAATCATGTCTGAGTTTCTTCTTTGAAATACAGTAGGGGAAGAAGTAGAGAGTTGCTTCCATGTTTTCTCCGTCATGGATTCTAAAGACAAATCACCAAAGAGTCAGGGATGTCTCTCTCATGGGAACAAACAATCATCAAGTTCAATTTCATGGCCAGTTGTCATATTCCGCTGTGCCATGAGCTGTTTTGATTGTTTTCGGTAAGATGATGTTTGATTTGGTTTAAGATGCCACTTGCATGGTGCTGTTAGAAGTAAGGAAGAACATCAGTGAGTATGCATTCTATCCGCCTACTTGCGTATTCTAGTCGAGCATCCAGCGTCTGGATGTGCCGCCGCAAAAAGGGCAAAAAGCAATCGTTAGGCCGCAGGATGTGCCTCCATGTTATTTACGACGTGCAGCGGCCAAGGCGATCACTGACCAGGATGTCGGACACTTGGTTTTTATTGTCGAGATAGGATTTTTAACTATAAAATTGTTGAAAGTTAAAACGGTCGAATGATTTACTTCGGAGTTGTATCGAAGTACATTGCAATGTCTGAAAAATAATATTTCTCTCGGTTGAAAGAAAATAAAAAATTGAGAGGTTAGAAAGGAAAAGATATTGATACAAAAAATTAGAAATGGAGAGATAAACTGTCCACTTCATAGTGCAATCATAGCAAAGATGATACTGGTTAATCATAAAAAAAATTGGTTGTCTGTAAAGTCGGTTTACTGACGATAGTTGAACGTGACAACGTCATAAGAAAATACTGATGGAATGGTTTCATTTTTCAAAAGAAAATTTTAATTTTATTTTTTTGATAGATATTTTGTATGGATATAGAGAAGGAGGTAAATGCAAATGTATTATTGTATAGCAGCTGTCCACGCGGACGCATCGCTCACTCGAGTAGGAGAGAGACAGATGTCGAACGCTGCCGAACGCGGAGGCCGATTGTGCCTCTTTGTCGCTCGTTCCGCGCTCTCGCTTGCACTTCAAGCCTTAAATGGAACGCCTCAGAGCGAGGTAACGCCGCATGAGTCATGTTTTTTCGTGCGTGCAGCCGGCTCCATCGAATTATAAGACGTTGTCACGTCAAAAAAGGTTAACCTTTAAATCTCCAGATTGTTGTAAGATGTGATACAACACTATCACTGTTAAGAGTGGTACATAATACTTATATGGAACCAGTTCCCTAATATTAGATACGTTTTATTATTGAGAAGAGCAATTTGGGATGATCTAGGAACTTTTAAAAACGATCCCAAACGAAGTTAGGCTTGGCGTCAACAGTGCGTGTGGCTTCAAAGGGTAGATCTCGTTTATATCATCAACATCATCATAAAGTCGTCAGTCCTAAGACTAGATGGACACGCACCTCCACTCAGACCTAATCTTCGCATTTCCCTAAAACTAGGACAACCCGCGCATCCTTAACCATTTTGCGAACAGTAATCTAATCTAGGTCTACCTCTACCCCTCCTAACTCCCGTTTCTGCCTCTAATATGTCTCTGACTAGACCTTTACAACGTTTGATAAATTGTAAGCTATTTAGAGTTTGCAATAACCCTTAAATTGATGTCATGTGATGATTTTCTATGAAAAAGTATACTTTAGACATCTCGGTACTATTCTAAATTATCCTAGGCAATGATTGAAGCTATACTCCCGTTGTGAGGTATGTCCAAGACAATTACATGATCTGATAACTGTTCTACGAACAAAGATCAACGATAGTGTCGTACAAATCCATTTAACAGTCAAAATTATTCTTGGATGCTGCCCTTCCAATCTTAACTGTAATATAGATATGCAATGCGACTAGCGGTAAAAAAAGACCATGTAGTCTATTATGTCGTTATTAATTATTTTAAGTGTACAATAAAAGGTTGCGTTGGTTGACGTAGTGTCTCGTATATCCGCGGTATTTCCCCGGCGGATAATCTGGCGTCGTTGGTTGTATCTATCGTACGGAACCAGTGGAGTTACGAGCTGCCCTTATAAAGCGAACATGTCAATTAGCGAACAAACAGCCGCGATTTGATGATGCGCCTTCCCGCTAACGGACGCGGACGCTGACGCTCTACCACTCCCTGCCTCTACGGTAGATTTATCGCAGAGACTGTAATTGCTGCCAGTATGCGCCTCTTCTCTTCCAGCTCGCTGACTGCCTTTTGCCTTTTGCTATATCTGCCAAACATGGGGAAGTGTGCGTTTCATCCCGTGGCAGTAATAGAGCAAAGTTGGAATTTTGAGTTTTTTTACTCACAGACTCAGCGCCCATCTCAGACAAGACGACAAGAATGGATTCGACTTGATGCTCGGCAATAAAACGTTTTTTCGTTTTCCAATGTTATTAGGAAATACTTGCATACGATCGTACGTTTTCTACTTCTTTAGCGTCTGTCACAATTTAACGAGTTATCCACTGGAGAAAATAAATATTTATATGTATACAAGTGGAAAACGGAATAGAAACTCCTTGTCAAAAAAGTAGAATAATGATTAAGATCATCCACGAGAAATGACCACAAGTCGACGAATCTTTGCATAATTTACGAAAGATTTATTACCTCCAAAGGCACTTCATATGCAACACCTGGCGTGACCAAATTAATACCAAAGTACCATAGTAAGTGCATAGGATACTGGGATTAGTTGCAGAAGGCAACGTACCTCTGACTGATATTATGACAATTATTTGCCTTTAATACTGTTGTACTCTACTGTCTTCAATAAAAAGAAGTCACTTCTATGCTCGCGAACGATTAATTTACAAAATTCGAAAAAGGTTGTTAAAGGTATATGTTTGGAGTGCGGCGCTGTACGGGTGCGAAACATGGACGGTTGGCGCTACGAAAAAAGAAAAGGTTAGAAATGTGATGCTACAGGCGAATGATAAAGATACCGTGGATAGAGAAGGTTAGAAATGAAGAGGTATTAGAAAGAATAGGAGAACAGAGGACTCTATGGAAGTCAATAAGAAATAGGCCAGATAGGTTGGTAGGACACCTTCTCAGACATGAAGGTCTAGTCAGAGACATATTAGAGACAGAAACAGGAGTTAAGAGGGGGGCAGGTAGACCTAGATTGGATTACTGTTCGTAAATAGTTAAGGATGTGGGTTGTTTTTGTTTTGAGGAAATGCGAAGATTAGCTCAGGATAAGAAAGAGTGGAGGTGCGTGTCCAACCAGTCTTAGGACTGACGACCTTATGAAGATGAATACTTTTGTTTGACTACAATTTAGTATCAATAAATAATGCCATTACCGAATGTGTTAAATCGAAATTCGTAAAAATACATTAAAAAATAGAAAGAAGCATATGCATAAATCTGGGTAGGTAGTGGTACCTATCGAAATTTGTTGTAATTCAAGTTTTAGCGTAAAATAATTGGAAAAATTGCAAAACGTGTTTTCACACTTTTTTGAACGTTTTTGGCAACTTTTACGACACATCTGAAATTAGCAAAGAAATTTTACCTAGATTATTAGGAAATATTCAGTTATTTCAACGATTTCTATTATTCATCAGATATTCCACGTATTTTATCTTACAAAATCTTCAGTTTTGAACCGACGGAATGATCTATTCTATGTTACTATTATCACCAATATCTAATCCACCAATAATGAGAAGAAATCTATTCAGAAATTTGCAATTGTAGGTGTAGAGTAACGCTTTAACATGGAATAGAATTCAGGTCAAGAATTTTTACACAAAAAACCGGCATTTGCGGTTAGAGAATCCTATCCTGCAATCCTTGCTTTGTAAAAAGCGATGAAATTTCAATTTCGATCGTTGGCTGGAGTCACTCACGCAAGCAGCACGTTTCTAATCCAATTATAAGCACATTTGTCATTGAATGCGCGACCGAAAAATGAATAAACAACAGGTCACTGTGTTATTACTATTACTATTATTACCATTCTTTTATTTTTCTTCTCGAGTTATATAACAAAATTATGAAATTATTTTGTGGTCTATTCGGAAAGCACATCTACCTACCTATACACTACACCGGTGGTTACTTCATGACCAAATTGCGGAATCAATTTCTCTATTTTACGAAATATAAAAGTAATTTTCCACTTCGTCCGCGATGTGCGCGAATTGGAATAACCAAAAAATCGGTTGTCTGTAAAGTCGGTTTACTGACGATAGTTGAACGTGACAACGTCATAAGAAAATACTGATGGAATGGTTTCATTTTTCAAAAGAAAATTTTATTTTATTTGTTTGATAGATATTTTGTATGGATATAGAGAAGGAGGTAAATGGAAACGTATTATTGTATAGCAGCTGTCCACGCGGACGCATCGCTCACTCAAGTAGGAGAGAGACAGATGTCGAACGCTGCCGAACGCGGAGGCCGATTGTGCCTCTTTGTCGCTCGTTCCGCGCTCTCGCTTGTACTTCAAGCCTTAAATGGAACACCTCAGAGCGAGGTAACGCCGCATGAGTCATGTTTTTTCGTGCATGCAGCCGGCTGCATCGAATTATAAGACGTTGTCACGTCAAAAACTAAAATATGAGTAATAATAAGCATTTTTGTTCAGGACATTCAAAGCTTTATGAATTTTAGAGATTGCAAACTAAACGTCAAAATCGTAGTCCTCATTTAGTACTTTAGACCAAAGCAAAACCAAGACAAAGTCTGGTTAATGGTTTTCATTTCCTGACAGTCAGTTGATGATGGTGCTGCAATTATTGTAATATCATTATTCAGAACATCAATGGGTAAGAATTGAGTAGTTCAAATGAACCAAAAGATAATATAAACAATTGGGATCTGTCAAATTGACATACACCATCTGGTGGCAAAATTTATAACTCGAATGATGGAAAAATTTACATAGGAACTGTGCACGCAAATTGTAAAATTTTTTATTAAATTTTCCCTAATCGGCGCCATGTTTTTAGGCTCCTCCTATTTGACGGATCCCAATAACGATAAATTTTATCATGTGCACCCAATTCTTCACTTCCATTAACTACACATACATATAGGCTTTAATGACCGACATCCATAGTCGACTTATAGTTAGGGCTGGAGAGTCTTGGTCTAAATAAATTGTTCTGTCCAGACGTTTCGTCGGCAATTGCGGCTGACATCTTTAGCAGTATTGAGTAAAAATCCCAACGGTGCATTTTGACCTAATCTAACCGTTCATTTTGACAAAGGTCCTTTTTATTCTACTACCTACATTAATTTCTAAACTAATTAAACTCCTATACAATTAAACGGGTTACTGCAATTCCGTTATCGACATTTAAAAATTGAAAATTGAAATGATATAAATAGTCATAAAATCTGAAAGTTTTTAACAAGCATATTGTGCGTTTCTTCTAATTGTAAGTAGGCTTAGCTTTTTTTCATTTTTTTTAACTGCATTTCCCGTTATATGCTCGTTCACCGTTTAGCACCGCGTTGTGACAACGGACGAAGTGCGTTAAGTGTAACGTATGTGTGTGAAAACTGGTCCAATTAAAAATGCAATTAAACTAAAACATAAACGTGTTAATTATAAATAAAAGGATGCAGTGAATGCAAGGTGTTGAAAAGATTGACTGCATGCTTCATAAAAAATAACAAACCGTTTAATTTTCTGACGTGTTTCCGCAAATGGAGCAATCACATTTAACAGTTAGATGTAGGTAATTGTTTCTTCCTTCATTTAGCGGGCAATTTATTATAGAAAAGAGAAAGCTGATTAGTAAAAGACTGATTATAATGGGCCACCGAAAATATGGAAACATTCGTCGTCCAATTTTATTAATTTATATCTTCCGTAATAATACGGTATACAACTACCCTGACATTTCAATGGTTGAATGCAAATTGACCTTAGTTGTCTTATTTGTGTATAACGAATAATAAAATGTCATTGCAATTTTTGGAAGACTGGTTTTTGTGAAGGTGATTTTCTGAATTCACAGAATCTCTTAAAAAATAGAAATTCTTTATTACCAATTTTTGCATTACCTACATCAAAAGCATATTGACTGAATAACCGGTGTATAACATTTCCTAATATGCAATAATCTATATTTGATTATAGATGATAATATTCAAAATGACGCTTTAACCGGTGATGTTTCTTGCATGTCCTTACCCTAAATCAAAAATTGATTAATTGCAACTGCACTGTTCTAAATTCAAATTTTGACAGGACTCACATTATTACTAGTCATCATCATAAGGTCGTCATCTAATCTAGGTCTACCTCTACCCCTCTTAACCCATGTTTCTGCCTCTGACTAGATCTTGCCTGAGAAGGTGTCCTACCAATCTATCTTGCCTATTTCTTATTGACTTCCATGGAGTCCTCTGTTCTCCTATTCTTTCTAATATCTTTTCATTTCTAACCTTCTCTATTCACGGTATCCTTATCATTCGCCAGTAATACCACATTTCGAACAGTACAGCGCTCCAAACATACACCTTCAACAATCTTTTTCGAAATTCTAAATTAATCGTTCGCTAGCATAGAAGTGACTTCTTTATATTGAAGACGACTCGATCCTGCGCTATCCTCTGATTTATATCCCTTCCACTCCTTCCGTCCTGACTTATCTGACTTCCTAGACACCTAAAATCAGCAGCTTCTTCTAATCATTTGTCTCCTATCTTTATATTACCGCTCTTTCCCTACTACTTTTCCCTTGCATACCAGTATTTTTGTTTTACATTTATTATTACTAATATAATGAGATAAATCAGTATCTGTGTACTGAAAGCTCAACTGCTAATGAAAGCTTTTAGATTACTTAATGCCTCTTATTCACGTTCTTCCTCTGCTTCTCATATTTGTTAGAAATTTTAGATTAGCTAAGTGAATTGATTTAGTGTTTCATTTGACGCTTTCGGTTGATTTGCTACGATAAAGGCTAGAAAAGTGAGTAAAGCCAGGTCGTGAGTGAGGTGTACGGGTTCAACGGTTTCGGGGCATGGACTCAGAAGGAAATACAGTTTCCTATTGTTCCTGATACGGACACGTACTTGACGGTTATTTCCCAAATTAACGGTAAATTGTGTGACAGGTTTCGCACGAGCAACTTTTACCAACAGTACGGCTTGTGGACGCTACAAATCCCCATCGATTATTATCCTTTCTTGTCATTATATTGATAGTGTATCTAACGTTCTTGTGCCGATTTGTTCTTATTATATACATTTTACATTACTCTCTTGGTCATTTGCGAGAGCGAACATTCAAGAATGCAGTAAATGTTCTAAGCATTTTGAATTCGTGTTGAAAGTCTGCGAAAGTCTTGTGTTTGCTTGTCAGTGGAATAAAATGGGTGTAAATGCATAAACTGTTACAGCCCATTTCAACTTGTTTGAATTGTGACCTTGAAGAAATCTGCGCGAAGATAGAAAGAATACACACTAGGCGTGAGCGAGACAGAAATAGTCGGAACAAGCTTGAACGAGCAGAGCTCTCTATGGGCGCTCTTAAAAGATTGGCTAGAACTGTACAGTACTAGACGGAAATGTTTAGCAATTTCTTAAAACAAAAATGTACATAAATTAACAATAGAAAACAAAGCAAAAGTTTTATAGGGGTCTAGAACGTTAAGTTAATTCACTTGTTATTATTTTTGGCTAAATATGCTTTTAAATAAAGCATATTCTTAAATTTTAACGAGGCAGTTTAAATAATTTTGCAAACGCTACTGTACACTTTTGTCTAGCTCTCGCTCGCTGATCGGTGAAGAAATGAGCTCCGCAGACAAATATGATTGAATTTGGAATTATGCCACGGCGCATCCTAATAAAGGGAAAGGGCATAACTCCATCTTCTTGAAACGAACAATAATTCCCTAAGCATTAAGTATTCCTGATTTTCGCATCATCATATTGGGCGGTTTCTCGATAAACAATTTGAAATGTTGTTTTCGCTGTGTCACTTCTTCAAACACATGTTACCTGATCAGACAGAGTATGAATAATGGGAGACACGTTTATGAACAATACTGTCTGGAGTGTAAATTTGCAAAACAGATGTTCAACCGGCAAGAAAAACGGTTAAGCTGGTGTTAATTAGCAGCCCGTTGTAGTTACACGTATGTATTCAACAGGTCGACACTACTATCGTACCCACAAACAACTACGTTTGTACCGTTTGCTTTGTTGTTTGCACTCGGCGATGATATAAACACTTCATTCGCGAACATTATTAATCACTCGGCCACAGGTGAAGCTTACTGTGACTAATAAGCTGCAATTTGTAACGAGACTGCCTTCGCTCTTTGATTCCAAAGCGCGTCATAACATCTCGGATTCGCCTTTGTAAATTTCGTCATCCGTTGGCGTACTCAACAGGGTATTTAATTGAACAATAATAATAATAACAACAGCATACTTAACAATTATTTTTTTACTCACCCTAAATTAAGCTGTCTTGTACTTTGAATTCCGTGGTGTTGATGTAAGTTTCACTGAAAGAAAAAATTTTCTTGTTAATTCCAAATACATATACCTACTTCTATAAAAAAAATCAAACTAAAGGAACAATAAATAACGTGAAAAATTGTTAGTACATGAGGGCTGAGACGGGGTTACTGTTTACGTTACCCAACGATTGTAGAATTTATTTAATTTTGAACTAATACTGAAACTTCTACAATGCACCCGTTACGTAACAATATGGAGAGAGGGGTAAGGTCAGGCTCCTTTATGTGGGGCAGAGGAACTCAAAAATAGATGTATAAAGTTTAGATCGTAGACCTAGTGACTTTTTAATGGACATGTAAGAGCAAATGACGTCATTCAATTCTGCGCAGTCGCTATGCAATTTCAGTATTTGAGGTTATAAATTATTTTCACAAGTTGGTATGTACATACATACCAATTAATTAAATAACGGAGCTACCAATGCGAATCGCTTATGATTACTAATTTAATTACCTAATGAATAATAATATACCGAAGTAATTTCTAATAAATTGATTTCAAAATTTATAACAAATATGGTAAATACATGAAATCACTTCCACATGCGTTTAGTTTGAGAGATCCGTTAAGATATTTGCACATTAATGTCTCCAGTACTTGTAAACTCGTCAACGTTTCTATTCATTGTTCTGCTTCCCTTAGTTCATTTACATTTACAGTACGTCACTTATACGCAAGATTTCTTCTTAGTTTATCTTTCCCTGCACTGTTTTCTTTTTAGCATAATACACCTTATTAGTACAGCAATGTTCATGAATGTAATGTATATTTAGAAAAATTCTCTTCCATGATTATTGAGTAGAAAAAAAAATGTCCGACATGAATAAGTTATCGAAGTTGTTATTAACTCATGAATGTGCATAGATCATTAATTTCACATGATCGCGAATAATAACTTTTGTTTGCTTCATTCGTAAGATCAAGGTCTTTAATATCAGAGTAAATAACAATAAAAATAATTAAAATTCAGATGGTTTAATGAATAACGAAGTATGGAATTTTTTTCCATTCTCGTTACGCAAAACAATTGCTTACAAGCGCACGTTTCAAAGCCGCAGGAAGGAGAGAATCAAGGCAATTTAAGGTAGATCGAGTTACTTTTTTCAAATTGTTTTTTTTTTTATATTATTGGGCGAGGTCTACAGCACCACCCATTCCTCTACTGACTCTCTATTTCTGTTGCATACTGCGTCATAGACGTCATCGGAAACTTAAAAAAATTAATGAAGTTATTTTCTCCTTATTGGCTCAAATATCTGACGGATTAGATTTGTCTAATGGAATGTCTTTTGATATTGCATATTCTAAACTGTTTGAGGTTGAAGTTAAAACCTTTTTCGTCAGATACTGAAATAAATTCCATATTGCCTGAGGTATCTAACAATGGAAAAATAGTAAATTGCAATTATCGATTAAATATGGGATAATAAAAGCGAAAAATGGCGCAAAGTGATCGATTTAGCTGGATTTAGTAAGCGGTTTAAAGGATTACTTTAAAGCCAAAAACATTTATGCCTAGAGCATTTATCAATTAAACTCTTCTAATACCTTTCATAGGTCATTACTCTGAAAAAATCTTTGGTTGAATATTTCATATTCCATAATTGTAGTTTGCAACATTTTATAGAATAAAGGAATGTAAAAGAATCTTTCGTTTACGTCAAGACGTGCTATAAACATTCTTTTGACCATTTGAAGAGCGATTTTGTACTCAGATAACTTGAAAAATTTGCTCACGTCGCGTGCACTGATTAATGATGTGATCTTTTTAATGCATCTTCATCAAGGTCTTCGTTTTTTAGATGAACAATAAACTTACATTTACATAACGTCATATGTATATCTTTATATGGTAACTGGAACGTGTGTATGGGAAACTCTTTTGTTTAAATTATTGAATTGATGGATGATACTGAGATGGCTTTTTAAAAATTAAGAAAAGTTTTCATTTTTTATAGTTACGTGCCCACAAATGATTATTTCCTGGCATTCAGCCTAGAATATGTTCGAAAAATTTTTGAAAATTCAATAGCCAATAAATTTAATTGAACGAGAACGTAAATTCTTACTGATCTTCTTGATTTATGAAAAACGTTCTCCCCTTTCTTCACATTTTATGACTTCGTATCTTCGTATCTCTTACGGAACCCGATAGAATTTCCATTTTCTTCGTGTATATTATTATTGTCTTCATCTTCAATTGCGCACATAGTGTAAAGATTCTAAACAATTCCGTTGGGTATTTGCCAACAGCTTATAAATCCTCGCAGCTGGCCGTGCGTCCATTGTCTCGTCCGCATCGCGCCATCTCGTGTGGCATGTAAACAGCCCGAAACAAACAAGTAACGCGAAACTCAACGCTGTCTCAGATCTTCGTATGGATGTAGTACGCGGCGTGTCGTTATCTGCGACATTACGGCTCTTATGTCACGTCGGCGAGATATGTTTGTCGGAAGAAGCTCTATTTCACTCACTTCGCACTAAATCTTGATGCTCGAAAACATGGGAAGCCCCGTTAGCGACCACGACACACGAAACGGATTAACACCGACGCCTTTACTGAAACATACAAATGGACATTCACATTTTATCGCTGTTTCTGTTACCACGGAGGTTTCCTTAATGTTTTACGATAAATCTACCAAATCTCTTGGACCTTTATACCTTTGATCGCATATAACTTAACTCTTAGTAAACGCATTTCTAATAAAAATTTTCTTTTGTTACAGGTCTTTTCCACTATCTGAATGAGCGTTGTGGATTCTGCCCTCCCGTGGCTCCGGTACTTCCCCGCACCACCCTGCACGATGCGCGAAAAAGACTCCTCTCCTCGCAAGATGTTGGTGGCGACAAGTGGTCATAGTTCTCCAAAACAAGCTGCCGTCTATCCTCTTTCGATTCGGGTACCACCTGGAGATGACATGCCATTCGATCTGTCCCGAAATACCAGATCTCCAGGTCCACACATGTCTCCAGCAGGTAGGCCTCCTCCTGGGCCACAAGAGGGCGACGATCAACCTCTTGATCTCAGGGTAGAACATAAAAAATTATCGCTCATGATCATGAGAAGACATGTCGAAGACGAAAACAGAAATCTTATATCTCCGTCTGCTAGTGTAGGAAGTGATAAAGAAGATGGCACGGGAGATCGAACAAGCCCTTCTAGCAGTCAGAGTAACAGCATAAGCAACGAAAATAAAAACTCCCACGCGGTTAAACCGTTTAACCCTCAGATACCTGGCTATCCGGTTTTATTCCCTCCTCAACCTATTCATCCTATGATGTTGGCCATGTATGAGGCTCAACGTAGAGACAAAGTTCATAACCTGCCATTACAGTATCCGAATTCTCCTCCAGGATATCCTCAGAGGTATCCGTTTCTGAGTCCGTCCATACTCAGTCCTCCGGTTAATCAAGTTCCTTTCGATATGCTTAGAGCTCCTCCACAAGCGCCACCCAAAGCATTTCCAGACACACCAGCCAATAAAATGAAAGACAGATATGCATGCAAGTTTTGCGGGAAAGTTTTTCCCAGATCTGCTAATCTCACACGTCACCTGAGAACACACACGGGTGAACAACCGTATAAGTGCAGATACTGCGAGAGATCGTTCAGTATATCTTCCAATCTTCAAAGACACGTCAGAAACATCCACAACAAAGAGAAACCGTTTAAATGTCCACTCTGTGACCGTTGCTTTGGTCAACAGACTAATTTGGACAGACACCTAAAGAAGCACGAAGCAGACGGTCCGACGATTTTGGACGAAAGAAATCTTCAACGAAGAAGTTTAACAAATAGAAATGTGGGTGAAGATTCGTACTTCGAAGAGATAAGGTCTTTCATGGGTAAGGTTACTGACGGAAGAATATTACCTCAATTGCAAGGGTCGAGATCTTTAGCCAACTTTCCTATTCCTATACCGCAGAAAATTTACGAAATGTCAAAACTTCAACTGCCTTCCGTTGACCAAACGCAGAATTCAACGTCTCCTGTCGAAGGAAAATCTTATGGTTCAGACAAAGACAACCTATCCTCACGATCTTCAACAACATCCGAAACCTCGATATCACCTAAAGATGAAGAAATGAGTGAAAATAACAATCACCAAAAGAAACAGTCACGGCAAGGTGATTCCGATGAGATATCTTCAAAATGTAACGACGTTAATAATACCTGATTTTCATCAAACAAACAGCAACCTATTTTCCAAAAAAATGATAATGTGATAAAAACATTATACTTCAAACACGACACACAGGAAGCATTTACACATCTGGTAAGGTACGTACTTGTAAGTTAAAATTATTGTACTATCGCGAATTGCTGTAATGGCTAGGAAACTTTTGCAAAAGTCCGGAAAATGCGAGAAAGGCAGCACGAGATGTCTCAAACAGACATGTGGCGGTCGTTCAGTTTTAGTACAAAAACAATTCTTGTTAGTATTATTTTATTACTTTTTGGAATGAAAACGAGGAAATGCGTCAGTTTGATAAATGTCGTGTTAACTTTCTCTGTATAAGAAGCGTAAGTTTTGTATAATTGGAACTCGTAAAAGTAATTTGTATTCGAATGCAAATGCAACTTCTTTAACTGTCAACGAAGCAAAGTGCCACAGTTGTTTATCGTCATGCTCAACTTTTTGCCAATTCGAGCACCTACTTTCACTGATGGGAGCTAAGAAAATAATAGCTATCGTTCTGATCAGTTTTTTGCTAACAAGTGAACCTTTTTAACTCAAAAACACCGTAAGCATCGTTTTTAAAATGTTACCAGTGAGGAAGGTCTATTCACTTTCATTCCCTTTTTGCAACGATACCATAAATTAATTTGCAATTCCTAACCAATGTATCCAATACTCATTAGAAAAGGAAGAGATTTAATGAAGCTGACACTTCAAACATAGACAGGCGGGTTAATGTGACAAGTACCTAGTAGTGTAAACTGGTATTTAACGAACGTTATAGACAGTGCAGAGGTAGGTATATGATCGGAACCTTGTGCTCCATATTGCATAACGATGTACATAGCAATATGAATAAAAAGCTAAGGAATCTGAAACCACCCAGCTATGCATTTTTTCGTATATCGGCTTAGATTACCAATGTTTCTTGAGCAGCGGAACACGTGCAGAATTACAATCACCACTACCTTCATCCTTTTAGATGTCCTTGCCAAGATTATGTTCTTAATATAAATTTTCTGTGTCACACGCTGATCTAAATTTTATTTTGTATATGCACTCATTTTTCATACATTATTTAAATCACCAACAACAACGTATCAACAGCCTACAGTTCACCGACTACAAACACTTACATTCATTTATCTTTTCACAACTTGCTGTCATTATTGGCATGATAAGACACTAACATTTCTCAAATCATACCAGCGCATTATTAACTACTTATTACACGTGTAAGAATTGTCAGCAAAGGTTTAATGATGGATTTCTTCACTGCTGCACTGCTTCCTTCTTGATGTACGATAACCCTACTTTTTTCTTTTTTAACCTCAATTTCTGTAGTTTCTTAAATTTATATTCCTGTTATTGTTACGAGTAAACCCCTGTGTTTTGGCCATTTTGTAAAAAAGTCTGGTAGTATCAACTTCAACTTTCTGTTGGATGTGACGAAATGTTCTTGTTTTAATGGGTTTACTGTTACGGCTTTAAAGATCATTCGATTGTTTAAGTTATACTTGAAAAAGTAAATCTTTACACAATGGCGTAACCTGTTATAAACACCCACAGCATCATTAGGTACTTGAACTGCATTAGATGCATGCAAGTACGAGAAAAACATACGTTCTCAGATCAAGTAGGTGCCTCCACCCAGCAAATCTCTTGTAATGTGTACGTCCATTTTTTATGTTTATGTCTCTTTTTCACTTGACTAGCACCCAAAAATTTCACAAGGGACTTCGCCTACGCGTAACTATTGCAGCGAAGTGCTCTTTCAGTTAGTAAAGTGGAACCAACTTTCCAAAATTACACAATGAATTAATCAGATCAAGTTCTCACAGAAGGAAGTAATTTTGATCCCAAATCAACACAAAAGTGCATAGGGATTTTAGTGTTTTCGTTTGTTAGGTTCTGCAGAACAACAAATAAAAATGATCGCCACATCGTAGATTTTGTGATAGATTCCAGAAAAAGTGTTAAACAACAGAAATGACGTGTGAACTCCAATGGTGATAACCATAATAACAAAAGTCCGTACAAATCTTACAGCTAGACCGTTAATTCTGTTGGGTTCTGTAAAACGATGTTAGAACAACAGTGGCCGCATCATAGATCCCTGTGATACGCCCCAGTTTAGTTGTTATGTTCTATAAAAGTCGAAAACCTTTCGATTTCTCGCGTTCTTGGAAACGGATCGTTAATTCTAAGCCCGAGTCTCTTTATATTCCGTAAAGGTGGTAATATACAAACACCCACGAGGCAGGATCATCTGCTTATGGAAGCGGAGCAGCAGATTTGCAACAGCGATCGCAGGAAAGCGCCAGGCCACGAGAGAGCATGCATAGAGCGCAGTTATCCGTGGTATTTGCATAGTAAGGAGGGTGTGTCCCAGCTGTTGGTTGTATTGTAGTTGCAAAGAGGTGCTGTCGACGCCGTCGCCACTTGCCTTCGTTTTCGTTATAAATTGACGATATAAGTACAAAGCTTAACTTAACCTATCGGCTATCACAACACATAAATGGCATAATGCGATGCATAGAAACCTGTCTTGCAGTTTCAGTATCTTTTGTATCATGCTTTTTCGATTGTAATTTGTAAAAAATTTTGTTATTTCTGGCATCAAGAAAAATGTTGAAATCTCTTTTTAATAGTTCGTTGTCGTAAAGATTTATGGATACAGTGTAATAATTATCGCGATAAATATTTTAAATTTTTACAGAATTATTAACACATTGTCAAACTTTAATTGTTCATTAGTATATTGTTTATGCTTTCGTCTATTTCTTTTAAAATTATTCTACAATATAACGACTTCTAAAACTAGGCCTTAGTGAGTCTCGGATTCTGCCATAACTAGGTATCATACACGTAATGATACCGCTGGATTCAATAAATAATTTAAGCAGAACTCATTCATTTTATTTTCGTAAATTCTACCAACTACGTACATAGATATTTATGTATACGTTTCCTTTAATCTAACGCCTGTTTAACGACAGGATTTTAAAATGACTGTTGATGGACATGGGTACTTTCATGCGTTATCCGCAGCGTTACAGTTACTCGCCTTTGGCAAGTAATAATTTTTCCGTTTTCGCAGTTTCCGAAACAAATTACAAATGTTAACTTAATCTAGATCTTTATTGGCAACATAACATAGAGGTGTATGGAGAATCAAACGAGAGAGTAGGTACCTATATACCATATATACAGTTATCGTTCAGTACATTTATCTATTTTAATTCCCGTCTGTTACTAACATTATGGGCGTATATTTTCAACCGTTATATAAAGCGGTCTTTTTGATGTCGTTTGCGGCACTGACCTTACGCGAATCTTTGAGTAAACGTGGTAGATACAGCATCGAGAATCAAGCAAGCGAGAAAGAAAGAATGAAATAAAGAACGAATAAAAAAAAAAAGAAAACGAGTTGAGTGCTTGCGGGCCAAGGCAGAGCCCCGAGGTTACGTAATTGATTTGTCGAGTGGCTTCGTGCATGTGGCACTGCTTCTCGAATTATAAATGGCCTGAACTGGTTAAAATTAACACCTTTATTCAGAGGACGAAATCGATATCGACCATTAATCACAGCCTGCTTGGACTGCAACAAGCAGCCTCCTCGTGAATCTCGTTGCCCTGATGAATTATTAATACGTCACGATTATTCTCTTTTCAATTGCCTTAATCTTATCAGACGCTCCGTGTAAGGAGCACTTGCCTTTGTGACAAGCTACTATTAAAATGTTTCCTTGACTTGGCATTTGCATTTATTAGGACCTTGCGATTTCTGCAGAAAATGTAGCGATTCTAAAGAAAAACGGAACTTCAAATGCCCTAAGAAGCATCGTCAGGTAAAAATGCAAAGGGTCCTCTCCAGAAACCAAAAAGAGACAATACTGAATACTGATAAAACACAATTTTATAAGACCAATCGGCAAAATATGTAAACTGATAAATAAAAGTATCATTATTTTATTCAACCAGAAATATATAAATTCTAAAACTTTGCAGATACTATTCTATTACTTTAAGCTACTTCAATCACACTATTTTACTAAACTCTAGTAATAATAACCTCGATAATCCGAACCCCCGCTAATCGGAACGCCTCTATAATTCGAAGGACATCTCCGTCCTGGTCACCCGGTCTTTAAGACGCTATCACCCAGTGATTAAATAAATTCGCAGTACTGTGGTATTCATTTTAGGTGCTACACGTCGATTTTTTGTTCGTCGCGTGAAAACGAAGATGTATTGGAAGAATCCAAACCGCAACAAATATTCCACATACTTCAGTTGTGTCTGCATTAATTCATTGCTTGGAATAGGCTAGTGAAGTGCCTATATATTTAATTCCAGGAAAACTGCTATTGCGTAAATTGAGGGTCACTTAATGATACTTGCCCAAATTCCATACTAAATTTTTTTAAAAAAAGTGTAATAATAGATACGTGAGCACCTAAAATACTTAATAATTTAGATTATTTTGTACCTTCGATTACAAAAATCTTTGTTTCTTTTCAAAAAAATCTTTTCAAAATATCTAGATACTGAAATCCGAACGCTCCACAGATCCGAACACAGTATAAATTTCGGTTGTTCGGATTATTGAGGTCCTACTGTGTTCTATTTACTACATATCCATCAAGGATTCTCGAATTATCCTTATTTGAAAATCAATAAATATGAAATTCAATTGAATTTTCCAACATTAATNCGATTATTATCCTTTCTTGTCATTATATTGATAGTGTATCTAACGTTCTTGTGCCGATTTGTTCTTATTATATACATTTTACATTACTCTCTTGGTCATTTGCGAGAGCGAACATTCAAGAATGCAGTAAATGTTCTAAGCATTTTGAATTCGTGTTGAAGTTGGTAAATTGAGTGAGAAATTCTTCAAAATAATCGAAATGAATTAGCAATAAAATCGACCAATGTTTGTAAAGATGTGAACATGTGGAAAATATTACTGTCTTCTACAGTTACTGTGGACTCAGATAGTCAGTAAGGTCTTCCAGTGTTCCTTAAATTTTTATTACAATAAAATAGAGTCTTCCATAAAAAATCTGCAATCTTCCCCTTCCTAAAAAGTAGATCAAGACCAAAACCAAAATCAAGACTGCGAAAGTCTTGTGGTTGCTTGTCAGTGGAACAAAATGGGTGTAAATGCATAAACTGTTACAGCCCATTTCAATTTATTTGAATTGTGACCTTGAAGAAATCTGCGCGAAGATATAAAGAATACACACTAGGCGGGCGCAAGACAGAAATAGTCGGAACAAACTTGAACGAGCAGAGCTCTCTATGGGCGCTCTTAAAAGATCGGCTAGAACTGTACAGTACTAGACGAAAATGTTTAGCAATTCCTTAAAACAATAATGTATGTAAATTAACAATAGAAAGCAAAGCAAAAGTTTTACAGGTGTGTAGAACGTTGAGTTAATCCACTTGTTATTATTTTTGGCTAAATATGCTTTCAAATAAAGAATATTCTTAAATTTTAACGAGGCAGTTTAAATAATTTTGCAAATGGTACTGTACACTTTTGTCTAGTTCTCGCTCGACGATCGGTGGAGAAATGAGTTCCGCAGACAAATATGATTGAATTTGGAATTATGCTACGGCGCATCCTAATAAAGGGAAGGAGCATATCTC
>NW_020442460.1:1649097-1685590 GCF_000699045.2 Agrilus planipennis | reverse complement strand
GATTCAATAAATAATTTAAGCAGAACTCATTCATTTTATTTTCGTAAATTCTACCAACTACGTACATAGATATTTATGTATACGTTTCCTTTAATCTAACGCCTGTTTAACGACAGGATTTTAAAATGACTGTTGATGGACATGGGTACTTTCATGCGTTATCCGCAGCGTTACAGTTACTCGCCTTTGGCAAGTAATAATTTTTCCGTTTTCGCAGTTTCCGAAACAAATTACAAATGTTAACTTAATCTAGATCTTTATTGGCAACATAACATAGAGGTGTATGGAGAATCAAACGAGAGAGTAGGTACCTATATACCATATATACAGTTATCGTTCAGTACATTTATCTATTTTAATTCCCGTCTGTTACTAACATTATGGGCGTATATTTTCAACCGTTATATAAAGCGGTCTTTTTGATGTCGTTTGCGGCACTGACCTTACGCGAATCTTTGAGTAAACGTGGTAGATACAGCATCGAGAATCAAGCAAGCGAGAAAGAAAGAATGAAATAAAGAACGAATAAAAAAAAAAAGAAAACGAGTTGAGTGCTTGCGGGCCAAGGCAGAGCCCCGAGGTTACGTAATTGATTTGTCGAGTGGCTTCGTGCATGTGGCACTGCTTCTCGAATTATAAATGGCCTGAACTGGTTAAAATTAACACCTTTATTCAGAGGACGAAATCGATATCGACCATTAATCACAGCCTGCTTGGACTGCAACAAGCAGCCTCCTCGTGAATCTCGTTGCCCTGATGAATTATTAATACGTCACGATTATTCTCTTTTCAATTGCCTTAATCTTATCAGACGCTCCGTGTAAGGAGCACTTGCCTTTGTGACAAGCTACTATTAAAATGTTTCCTTGATTTGGCATTTGCATTTATTAGGACCTTGCGATTTCTGCAGAAAATGTAGCGATTCTAAAGAAAAACGGAACTTCAAATGCCCTAAGAAGCATCGTCAGGTAAAAATGCAAAGGGTCCTCTCCAGAAACCAAAAAGAGACAATACTGAATACTGATAAAACACAATTTTATAAGACCAATCGGCAAAATATGTAAACTGATAAATAAAAGTATCATTATTTTATTCAACCAGAAATATATAAATTCTAAAACTTTGCAGATACTATTCTATTACTTTAAGCTACTTCAATCACACTATTTTACTAAACTCTAGTAATAATAACCTCGATAATCCGAACCCCCGCTAATCGGAACGCCTCTATAATTCGAAGGACATCTCCGTCCTGGTCACCCGGTCTTTAAGACGCTATCACCCAGTGATTAAATAAATTCGCAGTACTGTGGTATTCACTTTAGGTGCTACACGTCGATTTTTTGTTCGTCGCGTGAAAACGAAGATGTATTGGAAGAATCCAAACCGCAACAAATATTCCACATACTTCAGTTGTGTCTGCATTAATTCATTGCTTGGAATAGGCTAGTGAAGTGCCTATATATTTAATTCCAGGAAAACTGCTACTGCGTAAATTGAGGGTCACTTAATGATACTTGCCCAAATTCCATACTAAATTTTTTTAAAAAAAGTGTAATAATAGATACGTGAGCACCTAAAATACTTAATAATTTAGATTATTTTGTACCTTCGATTACAAAAATCTTTGTTTCTTTTCAAAAAAATCTTTTCAAAATATCTAGATACTGAAATCCGAACGCTCCACAGATCCGAACACAGTATAAATTTCGGTTGTTCGGATTATTGAGGTCCTACTTTGTTCTATACACTACATATCCATCAAGGATTCTCGAATTATCCTTATTTGAAAATCAATAAATATGAAATTCAATTGAATTTTCCAACATTAATATCTCTGTGGATGTTTCAAGTAACCCTGGTTCTAAATTGGACCGATGAAGTCATGTGAGTGAAGATGGTACATTTCAACAACGCTAAAAATTACTGGAGACCATTTAAAATGTTCTCACACTCATTTCCACATAATAATGGACATTTTACTGAGCAGTTGGCCGACTTTTTTACCACAGCCGACATCAGAATCATTTAAATATTATAAATTTACTGGCTAAAACATTAATGGTCTAAATAAGAAAAAGGGAATGTCCAACATCGTCAAAATTTCGAAATTTTTCTTTTATTATTATTATCAATCCTTTTGTAATTGTAATTTCATCGAGAATTGTGTTAGAAGTTCTTCTAATACAAACTGCTGTGTAATTCATGAAAAACCGGTGAGAAATGGATTCAGTAAAAGTAACGGAAGAGGCGGTATCCTGTGGGTTAATGTTACAGGAAGGAATAACTTTCTATTGAATTTACATGAGCGGTGTTTGAAGAAGTTTGCAAACCCGAGCAGCTTTCGAATGATTTGAATAAGTAAAACAAATAAGTAAGAAAAGGATGTAACAAGCCTGGTTTTCCGTTTGTACATACGTATGTATTTATTAAAAAACATCGATCCGATATACGAAGAGCTCCAATGAATTCGAAATTAATTTCTGTGTCCATGGAAGACGACAACGTCGTCTTGGCTACTTCGTTTATGGTGTGAACTAATGAAACGACGATGGCGTTTATTGGCAGAAATAAAAAGTAGTATTGCGAACATCAACTCACATCCGTTCCCACTCGACCGACGATTTAGATTCCAAAGACTATCAGCTCTAACGCTTATCGAGCTTTATCGCTAACGAGTTCAGGGCTTGTAGCGCGTCGCGCAACTTCTCTCTCAAAAAACGTCCATCATATAATTCTATAGGATACGATATTTATTGGGCCGATCACCAATAAAGATTACTATTTAATTACCGACACTAGATGACGAAAGACCAGATGAGGAGGCTTTTTCTCAAGCTTGTTTCGTTTAAAATGGGAAGAAACGAGCAAAGCACGTTTATCATCACTTATTACATTCTCACAAAATGTATTTCAAAGAATTATTAAAGAGTACTACAGTTAGCAAATTACTAAAAATCTATCGTAGATTTACAATTGTGTTATCTATAAGAAGGCCTACTATTAGGTTTTTGATTCTCATTAAGCACTTATTAGGTATACCTTTATGAAATTTGTAAGTTATTCGGATTAACAAAATGTTACACTAACTTGTGACTTCTCATGTTCAACATGACATTTTTTTAACTGCATCACATTCGGATTTGAAGATGTTTATCTGATGGAATATTTTTCTAGTTTCAATTCTGCTTTGGCAAATCCTAGATTTGAAAGTTTATGTATTTACTATATAAAAAGCAAGTTTATAAAAGGCCTAACGATTTAAGATAATAAATAAAGATTATTAAACGTTCGAGAGATGTACACGTAAAGCTATAAAGCATTCACAGCGGTTCCTTTTTCCATAACTATAAATTTGAATAGCGTCACTACTGTTGAAAGATTTCTTATCTCAAAGGACCCGGTGGCAGAACAAGCGAGCGGAGGTGTTGTAAATTCGTAACAAAGTGTCCTATTCATCATCTCCGTGCAACTTATACGCCGCGAAACTGCCGGAACGACGAATCCATTCCATATCTCTTGCTTTTCTTTAAGTGCCAATAAATCTAAACTTCTTGTCGTTATAGCCAGTTTACGCCGATGTACTGGAAGGTAATTGCAAAAAGATCGAGAAGCCAGCAATTGCACCCCTTTTGAAGTGAAACTTGTATATAGACGGGTTATTAAGATTTTTCCTGTCACGAACTCGTGGAGGGGGTAGACGGTAATATCGCGTGGTGACAGGCGGCAGCGCCGGAGAGAGAGAGCAACGGCTGTATTAGATGGATATAATGCGCAGTCGCGCGGAGAGGGGGAGTCCGCTAGAGTCCCAGTAGCGTGTGCTGTGCTCAGCAGTTGTTTTAATACCTCTGCTCTCCACGTGGCTGGGCATCATTGCCTCTATTTGCGGTTTGTGCAAAAATCAAATCATAATTTGCAGTAAACCTGTAAAAACCGAATGTGTGCTGGGACACATAGGGAGGACATAGAAGTGAAATTTCAACGGACGAGTGTAAAAACGAATGGCAACGAACAATTGAAAAACCAATCGCAACACAATTTTCAAATTGGACAGGTAAATTAACAATCGGCCTGTAACACTTGAAATTTTGTTGCGATCAGTTTTTCCACTTGTCCATTGCAGTTTCACTTCTACTATGAAACCCACTGCCCCTTGAAAAACTCATAAGGCAATCGTTATTTTAAAATTATCACTTTTTTGTGGGATTTTCACGCTACATGCGGCATGCCCTTTATAAATTCTAGTCGGGATTCATCGTGCTGTTATTTATGATCTCCCGTTTTTCAAACGGTCCAGATATCTATTTCCGCCATGTCTTGCATCAACGGTGCCTTTCCTTATTTCATTCCGGTGTGAGGCGCTTGGCAATTGCTACGGGCCCGCGATGTCATAAAGTTCCCGAACTCGTTTAGTATATAACGTTAAAATTATAAGTAGGAGCGTGTACATAAACAAGACGTTAAAAGCGTTTATACGATATTGTCATTAATTGTGTCCGAAGGTGTAGACAGCTTTCCCTAAGTAAATCACCAAAGGCATCTCTATAAAACCATCATTTTAAATTTGCACCATTGCTTCGATAAATGGCGTCGTTAACGTAGGTAAACAAGTGTTATAAGAATTATAAGCGGCGTAAATTGCGAATACGGCGCTTTGCGTTGTCGCACTACACATCGTTCGCACCGTGTCTGTGAGCTTCACCAAGCCCATAACAATTATACGATAATGTTAATCGGTTCCAACCATGACTGAGTGACGATGCCGCTGCCACAAACACACACTTCCACTTCATTAATAAAATGTGTTCAAGTTCCCCACTATCTTTGCATTTGTGTCAATAATTACAATGTTTCTCGTGTTCGACAAACTGATTCGAAATAATTAACTTTTTTCAATTATCTGCGCTGTGACAAATCGTATCCTTTTGGAAAAAGTTACATTCCATGAAAAGCCAATTTGAGGTCCTTCTTTCTTCTTATCTTTTCAACCTCACACCTCAGGTAATAAACGAATTTCAGAGTTAAAACTTAAAAAATCGAACTGTGTTTTTGATAAAACACAAGAATGTTGCACCGTCAGGAGTTATGTCAATATCGCTGTTTTCTTCAGTGACTTTATGTAATTGAAGAAGAAGTTAATATTCTTCTTTCTTCATCCTTCTAACGCTTCTCCTATTAATCATCTAACTTGTTGATGCCTTTCTTGTCACATTATAAAACGCCTAAAAATCTAATAAAAACCAGCCACAACGCCAAGGCATTATGCTCTAACCATTCTGGTTTCTTTTTCTTCATATACACCTGCAGTTCAAGAAGCACACTCAATCGGTGGTGGGGCTGCCTTTCCTTGTTCTCACCTTTGCCTCTGTTACTTCTCTTCATCGCTTCATATCCGACAAAGTTTTTTCTCATAATTCATCGATTAATCTGATTTTAAATTACCTTCTTCGAATCGTTTGGTGTGTGTGCATTAAGCAGTAATTAATATCTTAATTTCGTTCTGTCGATTCCTGCAGATCTCCGCTTCGATTTCAATCAGCTCTCTACGGCAAATCGTTTCATCTTCAGTTATTCTACGTTTGCATTTCCGTTCGTCATGAAGCAATTGCAAATTTATTGTAAGTTATGCAAACGAAGTCAGGCGGAGTAGATCGCAAGCATAAGAAGACCGACGCACGCGTAATCCGATAACTAAATTATAATGCGATTGATGTTTCTAAGTAAGCATATTCTCAGTGTGCCGCAGATAAAGCAGATAGTTATTCAATAACTGATATAGCTTCATACGAGGTATGCCACATAAAGATCCAGACATCATAATAATAATTTACAGAATATATGACTGTCTTTAAAATTTTTTGTTACTCGTAAACAATGTTTATTTAGAGCAGAATAGTTAGTTTACCGCAAAAAATATCACATTTAGATCCACCACAATAAAAATCAAGACATAACGATTTCATACAGATGAACTNTATTGTAAGTTATGCAAACGAAGTCAGGCGGAGTAGATCGCAAGCATAAGAAGACCGACGCACGCGTAATCCGATAACTAAATTATAATGCGATTGATGTTTCTAAGTAAGCATATTCTCAGTGTGCCGCAGATAAAGCAGATAGTTATTCAATAACTGAAACAGCTTCATACGAGGTATGCCACACAAAGATCTAGACATCACTGATAATAATTTATAGAATATTTGACTGTCTTTAAAATTCTTCGTTACTCGTAAATAAAGTTTATTTAGAGCAGAGTAGTCAGTTTACCGCAAAAATATCACATTTAGATCCACCACAACAAAAATCAAGACATAACGATTTCATACAGATGAACTCATCAAAAAAATTTGTATAGTGGAAATCGAAGATAAACACCATTATCTGTGCCTTTTGTCATAGTAATGTAATACTTTTACATGTTATTGATAAAGTAATCGATCATCTTTATTCACTACTTGCTCAAAAAAGGGAAAGAGCATTTCAGAATAGACTTTGATACTCTTGTTCAGTATTTATTAACCATTCGGTTGTTCAGCTTTTCCCAAATGGTTGCGTCTTAAAATTTAATTGTCATACCTGGTATAAGTTTTAGGGGACGACGTTTCTCGGAGGAGCCTCGTTAATGGGTCTAGTAACAATCAGAGCTACGATCGGGACATGGTTATTTAATGCAAAACTTCTAGAGAGACGTGCATAGTTTATTGGAGTCCACGTGGCCGCGGGCGAGTTAGACGGTTATGGGGAACACCCACATCCTCTTAAATCGAAACCATGCCGCGCGATTTTTACCAATTGTTCATCCAACCACTACACCACCGGCCGGACAATGTGCATGCACTTTAACCACGAGTCGCAACTATAAATCGTGATCCGTCACCTTTTAGTGAAACGTTGCCAACGTTTAGTGTCATATAAATCATTTTCAATTAGCTGGGAGGTCAATCAAACGAACCTGCTCAATTATTTATCTCCGCCTTTAAATCAGTCTCTTTCAAGCAAAATTACGAAAAGTAAAAGATAAACGTGAAATTTCGTCTTTCCATTAGAACCACAAAGTATCAACGTCATAAATAGACTTAAATACCTACATGATACCTTCAGTATTCTTAAATTTTTAATGATCTCCAATGCCGCTGGAGTTTACGTATGTTTGAGTTAACCCATCGTGGAAATAAAGAGAGACAGTTTCGAATTCTGCTTTCAATGCTAATAAATGTAACTCGGCGCTATAGTCATAGGAGTATTAAAACAAAAAAGAGGTTGTAAAAATTAGAGCCCAAATTTTTAAGGTTTATTAACATCTATTGCATCAATTCCTCATAATTGTTCGCTTTGGGATTACCAAACTTTAACAGCCGTCATGTGATTTGCAAAATTAGAGTCCTCAATATGTTTGCGAATTTGAGAATTATCAAAAATACCCTCTTTTATCTTTTCCATACATAGCCCAGGAAACGATCTGCAAAAGTATTTGAAGCAATCCCCATCTTTCTCCAAACCCTTAACAAATTGTTCCAAGAGTCCTAATTTGATGTGAAGCAGTAGGGGAATGATTATTTTTCCTGGTCTACTAATGGTTCGTTTAGACGCATTCACTGATTCTTATGCAGTAATATTTTGGCTTGTTAACTAATGAATTCTATTCCACTGATCTTGCTTCTTCCTACTATCTTACAGTCAGATAAAACCAGGATCATTGTGATGCAGTAATATTTTGGCTTATTTACCAATCAATCCTATTCCACAGATCTTGCTTCTTCCTACTATTCCACAATCAAATAAAACCAGGATGGTACCCACTTTTTTGCCCAAGTAAGAAGTTCCACACAAACAGAAAGTTGATGCTCATCATAGCAGAGTTTCTGGAGCACCAACCTAATATTTTCATATTCTCCTTTAAATTTTGTTGAGAAAGCGATAAGAATAGAAGCACACTGGTTAACTGGTTAATTCGAAAATACTTGGCAACAAAAATTTTTTAAAATTTTGTTGGGCTCCTGTTTAATGAATACAATTCTTAAGGAATTAACTGAGTGCGCCATGCAACAGATAACTCGCTCCAGAACGAAAATATATATATTTATTTTGACATATGTTGTAGAGTATATATCTCATTAAAGTAATTTATTCTAATTCTCTCATACCTGCCTTGACCTTTTCACAAAGCTTTCTGTTCTAATATAACTGTAATCCTAGTTTTTCTTATTTAAGTCGAAATGCTCTTGTCTAATAATACAAACTACCTGCCTGGTATTATTACATTAATTTACACTAATGTTACACATTCATGAAAACATGAAAGTGCAAATAGCATACATTCATACAACTACAACTTTACATAAATATCCAGCGACAGTTAACTCTATTTTTCCAGCTTTTTCTTTCGCATTTAATATAAACTGATTTGTGCAGCCTTCAGAAATCTTGATGTATCTATTCATTTAGTTTGTAGGCAACTGAATTTTATTAAAATCGACGCGCATTTCAACCTAATAATATTTCGTTTTCTTTGTGTTGCCTTTTCTAAATGTGAGGAATTCTAGATAAGATTGCCGTTTATAAATTCTGAGAACTATTTTTCTCTTGTTTTCGCTGGAACGAAAGTTTTCAAGTAAAGTGAATTGGGTAGTAAACAACGATTGTGGTTGCAGATAACGCTCGCAGTTACAATTAGTTTAAATTCTCAAATAGAACAGTGTTCTTGTAATTAGCACTAAATGAAATAATGAACAACGTGTATTGTTGTTTGCCGCTTCTTCGGAAGAAGGCGAAGCGAGTTGAAAGGTCCATTAGTAAATACAATAAGCGCGATAGCTGTACGGTTCACAAGGGATACCGCCGATGACGTTCAAAAATGCGAAACTATTTAACCCGTAGCGGAAATCAAGCGGACCAAATAAGGAAGTCAAGAACCGTGAACGACATTTATAACAGCCGTTTCCAACTATGCTACACTTATACAGGGTGTAAAATTGATGGCAACTAACACACAGTCCACATATCATATTTATTATTAACGAGCAAACTGAACGCGACTTTACAAATTGCTTCCTGTATTGCTCGAAACGTCTGTTTTCATACGGACAAAACTTGTTTTAATAAGCGAATGTGGATGCGCTATATATGCAAACAAATGTAAATGATGATAGAAACATATTAAATTGCTTAGGGCACTACAAATCATTTCAGGAATGTATGAAACCGCCATCAAGTCGTAGGAAGATTTCAAAACAATATTCATACTAGGTACCCCAAAATGAAAATGCTAAGTGAGGTTAGGTTTCTTGCAATTATACCTCAGTAAGAGTCGATGACTTTTAGAAAAAAAGTATCATAGCATCAGGACAACATAGCCGCATGTGTAGATTCTCATTACGTCATTGACAAAAAATATGAAAACAGTAAAGCATTTTGAGAATAAGTGAGGTTATGCTATCCAGTTAGAGAGTAAAACATATTAGTTTTGGAAAGTAAATGTCGAGTACAGAAAAAAAGAGTACGCGGAAGTTGATTGGGAGGATAAAAGGTAAGAAAAGAAAAGAAACAAATAAAAAAAAATGCGATCGGCAAACAGGCCGTGTAAGATTAAAGTGAGTCGGAGCCGTAAATATAAATCCCGTCTTTTATCAAGCTGGCCATGTGCAGTCAGTCCAACAAATCTAGTAGGCGTGAATGTAATAGCCGTGTTTCCTTATGGGCGCATTTGCATCACAAAACCATTCGAAACTGCGGCGTGAATTACAACCCAAGATGTTTACACGAGAGCACGAAATACTACAACGCAGTTGGCCGTGCACGAAACGACGGAACCTAACAGAAACGACACGATGACGACGACATCTATATTACGAACTCGCGACTTGGCCACGTTGGCTCGTTCCGCTGACACTTGATGTGGTGCTAAATACGGCATTCCTATTGGCCTGCTCTTAACCTTTTTGCTGCGCTATTAATTTTCCGTTTGCCACAGCTCAAAGAAAAACCACAGAACCGCTAGGCTTACATGCAAATATGGTCATAACACTACACTTTTTAGACAAAATATTCCTTTGCATAACAAAATGGCAATTTCATTTTGACTTCTCCATATATAAAATTAGATGCAGCGTAAAATAATGAACAACAACAGGTGAAAAAAGGGTCAATCAGGGCAAAATTCCGAAGCGGAAAATAGACTTTCTTTCCAAACGAGGCACAACTATTATTTCTTATTGTGGTGCCCAGTTGTTTACCTAAAGTTGACAAAACAGATGAGTTATCTATTCAAAATCATTACAACGTGAAGGAGCTCAAAGCTCAAATAATAATGCACTGAATCCAAAAGTGCGCACACTTGACGTCAGCAACCCCTCCCAGTCCACTTTTTCAAGTCAAACAAAATACCCATTTTATATCTCTTCGACTCCCTCTTCTTCCTAATAGAAAACGGATTACATTTCTCTCAACGAGCTCATTCAAATTTATATTTAAGAAATCAATAGATATGCTGATAATTATGTTAATTTCTCTATTGGTGACAATTTAAGGTGGTTTGCTTCGTGAAGTGCTTTACATAATAGAAGTTTAAGGTACAAAAAAGGCAACTGTGACACATTGCGATTATACCATGATCTCTAATGTTTGCTGTAAATTTGAAACAGTACGCTCACTTATTTAAATAAGTCATTGTTCCTTAAAAAGGTATTTCTCAACGAATAACGAACCTGTTACTCCTGAGCAAACTCACTCGTATCGCGTTTTCGACAATACTGTTCCCGGATTCAATAATGAGGTGTCGGATCTTCGAGATTTGTTTTTTATTTGCAGCATTTCGTCTTTAAATAAAAAAAATACAGTGGCGTACGTGCCGCTTCGCTGTCGATTAGTTCACGTACGTCACAATAAAGCACTACCTTACTAATTTTTAGATTAAGTACCACTAACTCACTTAATGTTCAAATAGCTCACGAATCACGAATTGTGTTCCTAAAACTAATAATAATGTAGTAAATTATGTATTTTAGTGCAATGGCTATTTATAGTTACCTATACGCATAGGGATCTGGCGACTTTTTGACAATATTAGGAAATGTACAAATTCACGTGCATATGTGATATATCCTGTCGAAGCAGAAATCACCATCTGAAGGTCATCACGTTTCTATCACGGGAAGAATGTGCGAAAGCCTTCATTTAATTTAATAACGGACCTATCTAGTTATACTGTGTAATTATAATTTATTGATTGCTCTTCACATTTGGCATCGTTAATGTCGATGTGATGTGCTCCATCAATTTGTTTCTTCCTAATTAATCGATCACGAATTTTACTAAACAGCTGGTGATGTTCGAGCAGGATATATATATATTTGGCATCAATCACAAACACTCTCCTTCAACGAGATGAAATTTTTATTATAATTGAGATTGAACGGAAGATAGATTGGTTTTGGGTGATATGAGCGGTTCTTTTTAGTTTTGTATCACCTACAGGTTTGTTTTTTTGTTGTTGATTTTTTTTCTTTATAACTGACTTGTCTTATACATCAGCCATACGTAACTGTAGCTTTAGTTAGGAATTATTTAGTCATTAATGGTTACCATTAGCTTTGTTAAAATATCCAAAAAGCAAAACACGAAAGTCATACTTAAATGAGAGAGACATAAACGCATTTTATTGCCATCTGAGATGGCTCTAGATTTTAATTATTTGCTCTATATGTAACTAAAATGTACAATTGTGTATAATTCTGTTTAAGACTAAAGGTTCGCTTGTATGTTTGTATGTATTGTAAAATAATGTTAATATATTATCAATAAAAAAATATTTTGATTTATTCTGTACTTTCATTTTTTATTTTATATTTTTGGCCCCCAATTAATCAGTGATAATAATCCAGGTCTAGGGAGCTTCCTCATCCCCTGGAGACAGTAAAGGTAAGTTTACAATCATTAGATGCATTGGTGTCCCAATATGATCTTTATCCCTAATCGTAAGTATAAATTATACTACGAACTGCTAGAGAATATTAAGGGTTGACAAATCGCAATTAAACTGGATCTTTGTACCATTCTGACCAATTATCACCGTTAAAATATTGAAAGTAAATCAAGTAGTGCAATGCTACATAAAGTCAGAGATCCAGGTTCGGATCCCGGCGAGGATTTTTACTCATTAATTTGAGGTTATCTGTAGTGATGAAGATTGATTCAAAAATTGATTCGGTAAATGTCCCTTCGGGGGTGGGGGTGGGTGGGATCGAAAGAGGAGGTCTCCCCCACCACTGTACCATAAAAAGTTCGTGGCAGTCTCACCCCCATAAAAAGTTATGGGGGTTGAAAGTTGATTATTTTGACAATTTTCATACACTATAATTCAAATAAAATTCAATAAAAAAATTATTTTCAAGCGGGTGGAGGTGGAGGATCGAAAGAGGGTGGTCACTTGAACAATACCCGATAATCTAATCTAACCTAACCTAACCCACCCTATTGATAAGGATATTTAAATAATATTTTATATAACTTTCTCAATATTTTTTTGTATTTTTCATTAGTTTTACCTTTGAATATTGTGTAAGAATGACTATATAAATATTTACATGCCTAGAAATGTATAAAAATTGGCATATTTATAAACTTTGAACCCCCATAACTTTGTATGGGGGGTGAGACCGCCACGAACTTTTTATGGTACAGTGGTGGGGGAGACCCAAAGGGGATGGGGGCCATCATTTAGACCTTGACCGTTACTTTAACAGTTACATTTCGCAATTCTCCCTTGCCCCCTAACCGAGGCACTCTACAGGTAATTAAAAAAATTTAAACTTTCATAATTTTACTGCACTGTAGGTAAAAGTAATTAAGGAAATGTAAAAATTACTTTGATGTAGTACCTTTCGTGGAATGTCATTCATAAATCAGTTTATTGATTTAGGCTTTCAATGTTTACTAATATGCGATCACGCTGCGTCCTAAATTCTGAGGTCAGAGGTTGTTGCGGCTGTCCTTACGCAGGTGTGAAGAGTGGCAAACATTTCCAAGTACGGTCACAGATGTTCTCTTCTTCTCGAGCTTTATCTCCTTCATTACCATTAATTTCTCATTTTAAATGCTCCTGGCGAGTTGAAAACGCAACTGCATCATGATACATGTCACGGGTGTTGTTATAACACCTTTTACAGAAACAAAGTGACTTGTTTTGTTCACGAAAGCATGTGTAACTCACGTTTTGATGGCTAATCATGTGCAACCATCTCTTGTGTAACTGCCAAAACTTAGAAGTTCTCCGAAAAGTACAAAACAGGTTTTTGGGTATATTCCATTTGGATTTTTCAGTGTTAAAAGTTAGATATTGTTTGAATTACGATGAATCGTGCAATTCAATTTTCCGGGTTCGTATGTATATCCAACGTAAATTATCGCCAACAAATTGGTGGAAATTCTGAAAATATGTTTCGATGGAACTACGCTTAAGTGTAACATTAAGCATTAGAGGGAAAATTGGAAAATTTTAAGTATCATTTTTAATAAGAAACTCATAATTGATTTAAAGAAATTATAAATCGATGATTTTTGGTGTCTAGAAAGTCAGATAATTCTGGATGGAAGTAGTGTAGAGATATAAAACAAAGAATTGTGCAGGGTTGAGTCGCCTTTAACAAAATAAGTCACTTCAAAGATTAGAAGACTTTGAAATGATGTGTTACAGGCAAATGATGGGCATACCACGAATGGAGAAGGTTAGAAATGTGGAGGTATTAGAATTAGTAGGAGAATAGAGTACTCTATGGATGTCAAGAAATAGATGAGAGGTTGGTAGGACACCTTCTCACACATGAAGGGCTAATTACAGACATAATAGAAGCAGAAATAGGAATTAAAAGGAGTAGAGGTAGGTCTATGGGATGTTCCAGTATTAAGGAAATGCGAAGGTTCACTCAGGATAGGAAAAAATGGAGGTGCATGTTCAACCAGTCTGAGGACTGACGACCCTGTGATGCTGATAATGAAACTTTTAAAAATTTTATTATAACTGTGATGAAGTTGAAGCAATCAAGTATTCAGTTAACCCCTATCTCATATAATTATACGGAGGAGTAAAAATGTTCTGTCTGAATACTCCAATTGGTAATCCTTCACTGAATCATTATTTTATTTTCGATGGTCAGAACCAACAAAACATTTCATCCGAATATGTATCTATCAAATAATCCATTCCAAATCCATGATAGTACTAATTCTTGGTTGACTGGTTCTATCTCCAAAATAGTCTTGAAACTCTCATCTGTCATCCATCCTCCCTATGACTGCTTATTGATTTTGGTCATTGAAAATCATTACAGAATAATTAGTTATAGTTATACAAAAGTCTTCTTAAGGCTGTTACTTCATTTGGGTTAATATGATTTCCACTCTCAAAAAAAGTTCCTTGAAGCCTCTTCCATTTTCGATCGTTTTACCGCCCAAGAAGGTTTCTCATGATCTAGGTCTAAACTGAAATGAAATTTGTGAACTAATATCCAGATTTTACTCTATTTTTGTCCACTAGTAACACATCAGTCTTATCAGATAGGAAGAGTACCTAGTAGATACTCTGTCCAGCCACCTGCATACAAATTCACTTGCAAACGGTAAATTCATCGATAGGTAAGTGTTCTCCTACTTGTTAATTACAACTGATCGCTTCCGAGGGGCTACCAATATATGATAACGCTATAAATTTTCCACGTAGGTACCTACGCTTTCAAACTTCCGGTCAAAACTCGGTATGAGAAACCCGCCTCCTCCTTTAATACCACTTTGTAATGAACGTTATGTAGCTCGCGCTTAATAGGTATATTGCAGCTGAAACTGCATGAAAGTACATAAATCTGCACAAAGCGCACACACATAGAGATAATAATAATGGAACGAGCGACTTATTAATAAATGTTAAGGCCACGCCCGCCTTCTAACTCGTAAATAAATCTAAAAATACGAAGAAAGAGAATCAAGATTCTTGACAAGGATCATACGTCGTATCAAGAAAGTGTATCACCTTGGATCAACGCGACGTGCGGTGTAAGCTCCGACAACGGCCACGCCCAAGCTACGACAAGCTCGCGAATGTCAGCCTGAGCCGTCTAGATTGTGTCGTGCAGACACTTATAGGTATAGCACGAGGTCCGTACGTGTGTACCGGGATGAAAATAAAGAACGCATGGCTACCGTTACCGCAGCAACTGAATCCAAGGCTTACCTGGTTCATTTTTGTGCAGAACCGTTTAATAACTGTGGTCGGTCACGCTAAAGCGTTGCTTATAAATTATTATAGTAATCGAAAAATACATCGCAATTTCAATTTACATTGAAATATTGCTTATTACCAACTATCCCACGTGTACTCACGCACTGATGTAAACAGTTATATCATCGTTGCCCTGTTAAGCGTTTAAATGTGCTTGCCATTTTATTGAAAACATTTAATAGTGCACTAATTTAAATACTTCACTCACATTTACGCATTTTAACGTTTGTTGTTACGACTGTTGCACTTGGACTGAATGTTTTACAACTTTTATGTTTCCAACGGTGGAATGCGATGATTAGAGTCAAGAAGGCCAACCATAAAAAACCTAAATGACAACTACAACGCTTTATAACTTCCAGCAAAATTAAATTCTGATCACTAATTGGACCAACGAAAATGCAAAACGTATGTAAAATAAATGCTTTTCGTTAGTTTACCATTTTACTGGCAAGTATTTGCTGCTAACTGCAGTATTGATTTGAGAGTTCCTAATAGTTTCACATCTTTTCCAACTATATATCCCATGCCCAATACCTAATTAGTCCTCAACTAAAAAGGATAATCACAATTAAGACATTATCAGACCCCAATTTACATTTATGCGAGACCAGTGTCTCCATCCTAACCTCAAATTTTTCTCTTTCTATCTTATCCATACGTTCGAAATGTAGTATTAACAACGAATGATGACGATACCGTGGATAGAGAAGGTTAGAATGAAGAGGTATTAGAAAGAGTAGCAAAACAGAGAACTCGATAGAAGTCAATAACAATTAGGCGAGATAGGTTAGTAGGACACCATCTCAAGTACGAAGGTATTAGAGGCAGAAACTGAAGTTAGGAGGGGTAGAGGTAGACCTAGATTAGATTACTGTTCGCAGATAGTAAAGGATATGGGTTGTTCTAGTTTTAAGGAAATGCGACGATTAGCTCAGGATAGGAAGGAGTAGAGGTACGTATCCAACCAGTCTTAGAACTGACGACCTTATGATGATGATCTTATCCATATTATATTCTTATATCATTTTCATGTAATCATCACATTAACTCTTTACTAATTTATTCTACCTTTGTAATATTCATTTCAGGTAAAAGTTTGAGAGAACCCATTATATTGTTTATTGGAAGAAAAGCGTAGAAAAATCTGAAACCATTTTTCTCTGGGAATCGTTTAAATTTTTGAAGACATGCTTATTCAAGTACAGTATTTTTTATAAATTTTCTAAATCGTCAAATCTGCCTACTCTAACGGGGAGGCTCCACCCTTATTCTGCCCATGGGACATTCATTATTAAATCAGGAGTTGTTTTTATGTGATAAGCAATTTGCCAAAATTCTTGTTTACGATAATTGTAATATCACCGCGTGAATGCAAATATTTAAAACTTGTTTTCAAAGTAACCAAACAATTTTGAAACAGTGCCGGAAACAGATCATTATAGAAAAGAACATACTCGATTTATTTACCCCTTCTTTTAATGGTCTCGATAATTTTGTTTTCGAGTACTCCAGCCAACTCCACCATGTAATACCGTGCTAAAATATCGATACAGAGAAAGTTTAAGTAATCAATATCGATCAACACAAAGGAAAGCTGATTTTGATCATTGATTAAATAAAATGTTGTAAACCAGCATAATTTTAAAATAAACACATTAACACAATAATAATTGTGAGTATGGTTCATTAGGAAACACGGCGATTACACATAATTAAATTTGTTTTATCATGCTCTATTAATCGGACAAAATGGTATCCAAGAAAGCTACAATGGAACTCTTGTGGTTATAATATATGTTAGTTACAACTATTATTAACTATACGAATAACTACAAACATACATACAATCTGACATTACTAATGAAGATTTCACTCTTTGCATAAAACATAAGTGCACTGCATCGCATTATAAATGGGGAGTTAACAGTTCTTGGATAAAGATTTGAATTTACAAGTGGCAGCGCGTAGTGAAACTTGGAACTCGATTACTCGATAATTACAGTGGAGCAGAGGCAAGCAAGAAGTATTCTATGTTGTTGCCGCAAGTAGTTTGTGAAGAATGTTACTACTACAGCACCGATACACACATTATATACAGAGTGTGCCAATCAAATACTTACTATGATACAGCAGGACGCATGCGCAGAACACAATTATCTAATTATTGATGCACGTGGCTACACATAACGGTTAGTATTATTAACAGAACCCAAGAGTACTCATAAAACCAATATGGCTTCCGTAATGTACGGCGCAAGCTCAGTTATCTGATGAGCAGTAAAGCAGTGCGCAACCGATTTGACGCTTCGAGTTTGACAGCAGACAATACTGTGCGTAGTCGTTCGTCGCGCAGCGGACCGTTACGTTTTCTTTCCTTTACTAGTGATGAAGCTCCTAGATATCTATGGTCTTTTTGATACAATCAATTGATTATTGGATAATGTCAATGAAATTGTAATAAGATGATATTTCAAGCGTTTTAAATAAAATAACTCCATACTTGAAGTAATTAAGAGGCTGAGAGATTTTATAGGACATAACATTTTTGCATATAAGCCAAATTAAGTTAATTCGTGAGTTAGTAACTGATTATTCTACGTTAATTAATGTTTCTATAGGTTTAAGTGTGCTAAAATAAATACCATCTTGTTTCTCTCAATCAAGTAATACTGATATTCGTCTCATAAAGTTAAAATTAAAGCAGGATTTGCAGGATACCACTGCATTATTTCCTTCATTGTGCTATATCAATTTTCCAAATCAGAAATGACTAGCGATCACCCTGTACAATGTGGGAAGTACCGATGCATGGTTATAAGAAGACGGCGCTAAACTACGGGCTGGATTTTTCCGCGCCTAGACGACTAATAATCAGTGCAAATTATACGTCAGGGTTGCAAGGAAGAGACGAGCGGTCGTCCTTAATTTCCACCTGGTGACCAGCGATGCGTTGAAATTAAAAGTGCCACATGACCAGAGAGATAAACCAAGTAGCTAAAATGCACTTGCGGCTAAATATTGAAATGATGTATCGGAGGTATATATGCGTAGGTATCTACCTACTATAGCACCAACAACAACAACAAGAACCCACTAATGGTAAAAATTGATCATTTTCTCAGTTAACTTATGATAATGCATCCTATAAGGAACATATTAAAAACCGTTCAGCACCTGGATGGATCAAATATTCTGATGATGCTTGGATCATTGCCCATCTAAAGATAAAGAAGCACCCATATGAAATAATCGATATGCACATAAGTACCTTTAAATTAGATGCTATAACAGTATAACGCAATACGACTAATTGGGCAATGAAGTAGGTTTAACCATTTACGATTATTGATCATTTTGAGGTTAGTGCCAGAATGGACATCCTAATCAGTAAAAGCAGTTTTGAAAAAGACTCTTTATTCATTATACTCCAAATATAACAAATACCCTAGAATGCGATTTTAAATAGTTAACTATGAAACTTATCTTTCAATATAAAACGTGCTAACCACTAAGAACCCACTTATCTCTGCTAAATATCTATTGCGCATGAATGTAGTAACTCAAATAAACCAAATCTTTTAGAGGTGTGTTTTAATAGTTAATCAATTTCAACAGGATTATTCGTTCAATCGAATGTACTCATTGTCTTGCCTTAATATCATTCTTCTTAATCATTATTTTAAAAACCAAATATCAAATCTTTTGCATTAGGTTAGGTTAGGTTAGGTTAGGTGAGGTAAGGTTAGGTTAGGCTAGCAAATGCTAGTTAGGTTATGTCATTATGGAAATCACAAGTTGCATGCTATGTCTTTGACGTTATTATTAAGAGAGGTATCCTATGTTATCAAAAACTAGAGTAGGAAGAATTTATTAAACAATGTTACTAGTAATTGACTATTCACGTGCAAAACTTTTATTGCACCGTTGCGTTAGTATCGTGTTTTGAACGCATTGTGATTCCGGTTCTTCCCCGGGATGATGCTACAGCTTAACGAGTCGATCGACTCGATTAAATCACACTGCTCCTCAAGCGGAATGACGATCACTATTTTTGCTCTCTCAGAAGACAGAAGGCGTAGTTGATTACGCACAGTGTGGGCATCTAACGAGCCACCGCAAGCGATCTTATTTTGTTTAGGATACGTATGCTAAGTAACATTATATATTAAACCTCTACTTTGACTTCCATTACAGTGAATTCCTGGTTAGATGCTTCCCCGTTAGACTCTCCATTTATTATCGTTTCCACAATGTATTGAAGTAGATAGTTATTATGTAAAATTGAAATTTCATTTATTACATCACATTAATATACAACAGAAAGTATTAAAAAGACGTAAAAATAGTAGAGGGTTAGGTAAGGTAGTTTTATGGTGGAGGCGCTTGGCACAAAAATTAAATTTTTTACAAGATTGATTCGACGCTTTTCTTAATAAAAACCGATTTAGAATGATCAAAATTTAGGTTAGCAATTCAAATAATAAACAGTAAAAGCATACATAATCTAACATCTTAGAAAAAATGATACACCATCATCATCATAGGGTCGCCCTTCTTAAGACTGACTGGATACGTACGTCCACTCTTTCGTATTCTAACCTAATTTTCGAATTTGCCTACAACTAGAACAACCCACATCCTTAACTATTTGCTAAGAGTAATCTAATCTAGGTCTACCTCTAGTTCTTTTAACTCCTATTTCTGTTTCTAATATGTCTAAACATACACCTTTAACAATTTTTTTCCAGTTTGCGAGCATAAAAGTGACTTTTTATTGAAGACCCTGCACTATCCGTTGCTTTATATCCTTACTACTCCTTACGTCCTGACCTATCTGACATCCTAGATACCTAAAATCAGCAACTTCTTCTAATTTTTCGTTTCCTATCCTTATATTCGCTCTTTTCCTACTTTCTCTTCCCTTGCATACCAGTATTTTTATTCTACTTTGATTTATATTCGTACAATACTGTTTTGTCAACACCGCTTTTTATTTAAAGCTATTTCTAGCTCCTCCTTGCTAGATGCTAAAATGCTGTATCATTTGCAAATCTAAGCTTACTAATCTTTTGCCCCTGTATATCTATCCCTACAGTTGTACTATCTTTAATGATGTTGATCGCATCTTCGATGTATAAATTAAAAAGTATCGGCGACGGTGTGCATCCCTGTCTAACTCCCTTCCTAATATTTCTTCTACTCCCTTCCTATAACTGCCTGTTGCTCTTTATACAAAAATAACACATATGTTTCAAAAATTGATTTTTATATAGACCAACCTTAAAGCTGGACAAGAAAAAAGAAACGATAAAAGACGTGTAACTGCGCAACAAACATAGGAGCGTATAACATCCGCGTCCGCAAGTCGGTGTGACGTATTGTTCAGTTTTTGTTATTTGTTTTTCGTATGGTTTACTACTTGAATAGAAGTCTTAGTGTAATGAGTACGAAGCATACACAGGCAGGTAGGTAAACACATACTATCTGCGGCTAGTAGTATCTGATAGGATTTTACAATTTGCGGATGGCAGTTTTTCTTCGGTAATCAACCGTGAAATTGGCGAACGGGAGACCCCGATCGTCGCGTGAAGGTTCCGAAATGTAGAAACCACAAATTCTAGATAGCCAAGGATGTGTCTGAAAAAACGCCGTGGAGGTTCGCGCAAGTTTTCCTCGCTATTGCTTCAATATTACGGCTACGGTAAACTGTTCCCAATAATGGGAATTATATAAGGAACGTACAATGATGAACATCAATTTAAGGAAAAACAAAACAAAAATAGGATGAGGGGGACTATCAGAATCATGCAATAGAAGCTAATGAAATAAAGGAAAAGAAAAAAAAGGACAAAATGTGCTAATGAAAACACGAAGATTGTACTAGAGTGAAACGTGATAGAAAGATGTTGTTACTTTAGAAATAAGAAAGGAATTAGGCAGAATCAGAAATAATGGAAAAAATTAAACTGATGGTGTATGAAAGAAAATCTAATGAGAAGATACCTACTGGAAAAAAGACAAACAAAAACTGAAAAATGAAAACAACAAAAGCAATATGTAATAAAAAATACAGGTAAGAAGATCAATAAGGAGAAGAAAATAAAAAAATTAGACAAAAATAGGCATGACGAGTAATATCAAGTTATTGGTAGTACACCGCCATCTACTAGTATTTACTGCAAACTGTGTTATTTTAAGTGTGTGACAATGGTTTTACGAAAGTAAACTGCTTGGTACACTGAATTTACATGGAACTTAAATCAAATTAATTAAGAACATTAATTAATATGCCAATTACGTATATAAACTGCGTCATAAATTCAGACTGTCAAGTAGATATATATAGCTTGGTTAAGGCCCTTGTCAAAAGCTTAGTTGACAGTAAATATCAGGAGATGGCAATATACTGCCAATAACCTCCATTATAAGTTTCTAAAGCAGAAACGTTTAAAGATTGTGTTACGCTGAGGCCACTTCTGAAAAATTATAACTAATAATTACCCATATTACTTGTAGGCTTTCGCGCTGATGAGATCCAAAAAGATCGAAATCGCGATCCGCGTCTGGCAGTTTCGACAGAATACAGACCACTTCTAATTATTTTATGCTGATATACAGTATTGCTTTAAGGTGGAAAAGCAGAGTGGAATTTACCTCGCTTAAGCATTTAGAAAATACCATGAGCGCGAAGCGGGCATAGTTGCCTAAGCCTAATCAGGAGTAATTTTCCCTACTTATAGCTTTGCTTCGTAGTTTTTACCAAAATGTTACACAAGCCTATATCTACAGATATTCACTTCTTCACTGTTTTATTGCGGCTTTATAATAAACGTTTCATAATTCCACCTTTCATAACTCGAGCCGCACTTGCCAAGACTGAAAAAATTGATTGATTTTTCTAACTGCCATCAAATGCATCCAAACTATGAAACTACTCCTAAAAACACCAACGTAAAACGTTCCTATTTATTTAAAGTAACATGTATGAATGGTTTTGCTACATATCAAAAGTACGATCTTTAGCATGAAGCCGTGTTTTTTTAATAATATCAGAAATGAATTTTTAGAAAGTGATCCAACAAACTTGTCACGACTCAACTGTTGAATGCCCTGAAGCAGAAAAATTATTAGACTGAAATATTATTTAATAATTTTTCGAAAAGGTATTTCAAAATATTTTTGCAAACTAATTCGAATAAAAATTGACTCATTGACATTTAGAATTGTTTTACTCCTCCTGAGTTTTTGTTTTTTATACAATTAAGGATAAAGAAATGTGATGTTACCAGCATATGATGAGGATACCGTTGATAGAGAAGGTTAGAAATGAAGAGGCGTTAAAAAGAATAGGAGAACAGAGGACTCTATGGAAGTCAATAAAAAATAGGCGAGATAGGCTGGCATGAAAATTTAGTCAGAGGTATGTTAGAGGCAGAAACGGGAATTAAGAGGGGTAGAGGTAGACCAATATTAAATTACTGTTTGCAAATAGTTAAGGATGTCGGTTGTTTTAGTTTTGGAAAAATGCGAAGATTAGCTCAGGACAAGAAGGAGTTGCTGTGCGTGTCCAACCAGACTGTCGACCTTATGATGATGATACATTGAAAGATATAGATCCAAATGTCCAAATGGCTTATAGGTAGAAAATACTACAAATGGCGCGGTAAACGCCATCTGTAGTACGATGCTACATTTTAGGATTACGTATGCTCCAACAGGGTCCATTTTAATTATATGGATATCTACTTGCTGAAACGAATCCCGGCGTAGCTAACTTCAACGTATAGGTACGTTACCATAATCGAATAAAATAATTGATTAATAAACGTTGAGGTTAGCTACGCCGGGATTCGTTTCAGCAAGTAGATATCCATATAATTATAATGGACCTTGTTGGAGCATACGTAATCCTAAAATGTAGCATTGTACTACAGATGGCATTTACCGCGCCATTTGTAGTATTTTCTAAAACGCGCTGTTAAGACAGCAGGTAAAAGTTGGTCTGTGTTCTGTCGGAGCTGCCTACGACGCGCTGATGAGATCCAAAAAGAACGAAATCGCGATCCGCGTCTGGCAGTTTCGACAGAATACAGACCACTTCGAATTATTTTATTCGGCTTATAAGTAATTGAATTATAAACATTATATCATATTGACATTATATATATCCAAAAAAACAACAGTAATAAAATGACTAGTGATCTTTGTGAAAGCCTACAAGTAATATGGATAATTATTAGTTATTATTTTTCAGAAGTGGCCTCAGCGTAACACAATCTTTAAACGTTTCTGCTTTAGAAACTTGTAAGGCAATATAGCAGCCTCATAAAAGCATATGATAGACATTAAATACTTAATTAATTTTACGATACGTTTTGCTAAACTAAAATAGACACTAAAATGAGCAAAGTGTTGAATCCCCACAACATTCTTTATGTGTGGTCGTGCAACAGGTGCCGAGATAGGTAACAGAATCTGTTTCCAAATTGCTTTAAATCACTCGCTGTACTAAAGAACCCTTATAGGATCATCAACCAATTTAAAACTGATCGTACAGGCATTTAAGCACAACATTACATTAAAATATTTGTTGGAATCCTGAGCAGAAATTAATTTTGATCGCGTTAACCCTTAATATGCTTATAATTAATTCCTGCGAGGGGAGGGGTGAAATCTTACTACAAAAATGATTTCTTGAAATCAAGTGAGCCTTAGGTATGTAGATATATGCCTTAATCGAGCTAAAGTAAGTACTTATTAGACATTCCATTTTATGTAAACCCATTCAAATTAATTTCCCATTAGATTATCTACTGCAGAGGTATGCGTCAATTTTATTTAATTGCTATCTAAATGCCCCTAAGCTATTAACATTTCATAAAGAATTCAGCAAATTCTTTTAAGTATTTGCCTCAGCACTCATTAAGTATTATAAGTATGTTAATCGGATGATTATGCATATTTCACAGTTCTCAAACCGTCTTAAAGCTATTTAAGTAATGTACAAACTATTTATTGAGGAAGTACACAAAACATCAGTCAAATTAAGAGTCATAACGATATACTGACTAATATTTGATTGAAACACACTGCATACGTACGAGTTCGAAACTCTGCGCATGACGTCACGTTATAAAAGCAAAATTATGAACCCAGAATAATTGGCGGACACAATGATAACACTTGTTGTAACGGAGAGTAACAGTTGATAAGTAATTATCCGCTAATGGACTAACAAACATGTTAAATGTTACCTAAGGAGTAGGTTAAATCGAAAAAAATATTAAACGAATCAACAGGTCAAGTAACTGACCAAACACTGCTTCTTCTTTACCTATACTTTTAGCTTTTTCGACATTCTAGTTGTGATTATGATCGTCATACAAATGTTTGATTCATTTATTTTCTACCACTACATACTTATAGCTCAATATGGGGGTGTTCAGAAATATAACCCGGTATACTGGCCAGCGCTGATGACGTTGTGAATCGACGCCATACTGTTGATTCATCAGCACTGACCAGTATGCTGGGTTATATTTCGGAACACACCCTATGTATTAAGAATAATTTGAGAGAATGAAATTATTAATCTAGTACTGAGTACTACATGCCGGATTAAATAATGGATTCATACGGATGATAAACAGTTTCTAAGCATAGTAATCGTATCATTTCAATAATAAAGCAAAATCTACCATTAATGTTAAATAATGACGTAATCATAACTTGTTGTTCAGCGTAATTAATAAAATATTCCAAAGCATGAATTTATGAATACAAGTTCACTAATAAATAAATCAGTAAAGTAGTCATAGGTTTCTGTTTGCCATTTGGTTTACAAGAAAATTAAACATAACCTTAAAGTTACAAAATCACATTTTATTAACCACATTATCATTTCGCCACACATAGTGACTTCAGCAGGTGGAAAAAAATACCCATTGAGATCAATAAAATTATTTAAACTTTAAACTAATTGAGCGCTGGAAATGTGGTGTTACCGGCAAATGATGAGGATACCGTGGATAGAGAAGGTTGGAAATGAAGAGGTATTAGAAACAATAGGAGAACAGAAGACTCTATGGAAGTTAATAAAAAATAGGCAAGATAGGTTGGTAGGATACCTATCAGGCATGAAGGTCTAGTCAGAGACATATTAGAGGCAGAAACAGGAGTTAGGAGGGGTAGAGGTAGACCTAGATTTGATTACTGTTGGCAAATAGTTGAAGATTTGGGATGTTGCGAAGATTAGCTCAGGATAGGAAGGAGTGGAGGTGCGTGTCAACCAGTCTTAAGATTGACGACCTTACGATGATGTTTCATCGATTCTTATAACAACATCATTATAAACTACTTTAATTAGTTGCAAATTATAGACATGAAGATACAAAATTTTTCTGAGAGAAATTCTCAATACCNATCAATAAAATTATTTAAACTTTAAACTAATTGAGCGCTGGAAATGTGGTGTTACCGGCAAATGATGAGGATACCGTGGAAATGAAGAGGTATTAGAAAGAATAGGAGAACAGAAGACTCTATAGAAGTTAATAAAAAATAGGCAAGATAGGTTGGTAGGATACCTATCACGCATGAAGGTCTAGTCAGAGACATATTAGAGGCAGAAACAGGAGTTAGGAGGGGTAGACGTAGACCTAGATTTGATTACTGTTGGCAAATAGTTAAGGATTTGGGATGTTGCGAAGATTAGCTCAGGATAGGAAGGAGTGGAGGTGCGTGTCCAACCAGTCTTAAGATGGACGACCTTACGATGACGTTTTATCGATTCTTATAACAACATCATTATAAACTACTTTAATTAGTTGCAAATTATAGACATGAAGATACAAAATTTTTCTGAGAGAAATTCTCAATACCAACCAAAAGGCAGGTGAAGACGTTTTCACCGTGATTGCCGCCACTGCCGCAAGCGATACATAGAACAAGTTGGTCGAAAGCACGGCAAGAATTTATTAGCTTTCCATATTCAGAGAACAATATAGCACTGTTGTACTTCACCACCCCACGTGTGTAGTTTATCCGCTGTACGTTTGTACATTACGTACGTGTTGTTGCAGTGCTAAAACTGTTCGACATAATTTGCCACCTACTTAGACCTGCACATAATTATTGTATTAGCGATTCTAGACAGATTAGATAATTGCTAGCGAGGGTAGAAGAAGCACTAAATGCTCAATAAATAACGGTATTTATTGAGCCACTTTGACGCCTACAAGCCAAAGAAACATAACCAAATGGACATCTTTTTCAGGGCTGAAGCTATTCAGCGTTCGATGTTAAGGACCTGGTGCCATTTCACACCTTCATCCTAGCGCGAACCCAGTGAAAATTCTTCAACTGCATATCAACAGACTTATACCACTTTACTCTTATATTTGTGCTCGTTATAGAGCGATTATGATGAGGCTTCCGTTGGTTAATTCAATGAAATCAAGTTGCGCACATCTTATAAAAATACCAGTGGCGGTGCGTGAATTTTTACCGCCTATTTTATTTGAGAAATAGAACGTGACTCATTTTCACACGACCAAACTTTCCAAAGTATCGATTATTGTTACCATAAAGGCATAAAGGTCTGCCATCTGCATGATGTTTAAAATGTCGTCCTAAATCCTAAAATGGTAACTAGTAAGTATCTACAATCGTAATAATTATAGTGGTTTGTTTCTAAATGGTGGTAATTGCACACTGAAAGTAATTACAACATCCTTAAACCAAAAACTTAATTGTGCATTGCTGAGATTCCTATATTCACCATGACACTAATAGTGTTTAATAAAAATTATAGCTTTAAATATGATCGAATTAGAAAATACTACAAATGGCGCAGTAAACTATTTTCTACTACGCACTGTTAAAACAGCAGGTAAAAGTTGGTCTTTGTTCTGTCTGAGCTGCCTGCGCCGCGCTGATGATCGAAAAAAATCGAACGAAATCGCGACAGAATACAGATCACTTCGAATTAATTTATATGATCGAATTGTAAGAGCAATCCTAAGATTCAAATGGCGCCTACCAGTCTTGGTATGTTCTTGTTTTCGAAGTCTTAGTTATTTGCAAGGCTCTTGCATTTGGTTTACTGTGAATGGGAAGAAGAACAAAAGGAGCAGTAACTGGTAACGCAGAGTGTATGTAATTTACAAGTAGTAGTCATGGAGGTACATAATTCTGTCGTCGGAAATTATTTAGAATGTTATGGTAATCCGGTTCCTTATAAGAGCAGTACACCATGGAAAATGTTGGTCATATATCGACATGCGTGAACTCATTGTTAGATATACAGCGATAGTTGCCATAAACGACCGTCTGATGGGCCATTACCGTATGTCACCCCGTCGGATGCTACAATCTCACGCCGAGAGATGGCGTGCTATGAACTACGAACTTGCCGTTTTCAAATGCCACATGAATACACAAAGTGCATCTGCCTACTTTTCAAAGCCATTTGTCAATTCAACTCTTACCGGGTTTGCTCGAAAGCCAATGTAAAATGACCGACACTTAGTAACCATTTACATTCAATGTTCACTTATACTTTATGATACGAATATTGGTTATTCTCAACCGACCGTAATTATCATTTCACAACCATTTGCGTGTATGTACGTAAGGGAAATGAATTTCCCGCTACAAAATAAAATGTAAATATGTCTTTCCATAATTTATTTTACGGACCGCATGAGAAATTAAATTGCAATAACGGAAATAGAACAGATGAACTAGTCATGAAGAGTTTATCAAATTATTGGATATTCCTATAGATTTATGTATAAAAAGGACATATAAATATTATCAAATCTTTAAAATATAATAATAATATAGAACAAAAGGAATACTGTATTAGTGAAATTGTTACTGCTGTCACTCCCTTACCACCACCTGACTAGAATTTATAGGAGGTATGCCCCACGTAGTGCGCGGGCATCATGTGGCTAATGAGGGGCATGTCGATCCTCACGAAAATTCCACCAAAAAAAGTGGTAATACTAAAATGAGTATGGCCTTATGGGTTTTTCATATGGGTCTAAAGGGTTAAGCCTATCACATGTGTAAACAACTAAATCTACCTTATGAGAGCCTGAAAATACTTATAATAATCACCTTGCCCAATTATGTCGTCGTTTCAACGAAATCTTTTACATTTGTAACGAACCAACAAATGTACTTCCTGATATTGTTATGATAAAACAACTGAAACCAGACGCATCAGATCGAACAACATCAAAACGATTGCAATTTAACGTATTATTGACTACAAAACAGCCCAATAACTCAATCTTACTTAAGAGCAAACAAATGTTACAAATAAGTGATATATGTATCTATATACTGTATTTTTGTCATTAATAATAAGTTCGTCTTTATAAAAATTTTTAATGCGGTAGCAATCATTTTTCCCTGCGGGGGGCACATGCGGCATTCCTGATGATGCGCCAATGCGGCAAGGCGTTATATACCCCTTCCTTGCCCTAGGGGCTATCTCATGGCGCCCACATGAGCTAGTNGGCTGAAACTATAGCTACAAGCTATCCAAGGATGGTACTATAGAATGTCACCTCAAGGTAGGCCTAGTGGCGTCATCTCTTGGTTAGGCCGGAAACTTATCAATCCACCCTCGTATGTCGTCGTTTCAATGAAATATTTTACATTTGTAACGAACCAACAAGTGTACTTCCTGATATTGTTATGATAAAACAACTGAAACCAGACGCATCAGGTCGAACAACATCAAAACGATTGCAATTTAACGTATTATTGACTACAAAACAGCCCAATAACTCAATCTTACTTAAGAGCAAATAAATTTTACAAATACGTGATATATGTATCTATACACTGTATCTTTGTCATTAATAATAAAGTTCGTTTTTAGAAAAATTTTTAATGCGGTAGCAATCATTTTTCCCTGCGGGGGCCACATGCGGCATTCCTGATGATGCGCCAATGCGGCAAGGCGTTATATACCCCTTCCTTGCCCTAGGGGCTATCTCATGGCGCCCACATGAGCTAGTGTGGCTACCCACTTAGGAACCCTACCTGCACCCCCTCTCAGTAGTCTGGTATTTTTTTCTCATTAATTTGAGGTTATATGTAGTGGATAAAATTAATTCACTAATGTATTAAATTAACCTTACAAAAACTGCAGTGTTTCAACAGGAACATTACTTTTTTATGAAATGAACGAAAAATAATGTACCTCATACTAGACTGAAGATTCGGGGTCACACAGTCGCTGTCGAGACATCGATATATAATCTACGTTCACGTTGTCAACGCAGCACTACCACTGTGGATGTCAGCCGCAGTAGCTGACGAAACGTCTGGGCAGAATAGTTCACTTAGACCACGGCCCTACAGCACGAATCTTCATTCTACTATGGATTCCGACCGTGAAAGCCTTTGTTCTTATAATGTATCTCATGATTATTTCTTTAAAGTATCGACCATTTCAACAGAAACCATATGCACTCTCAAATATTGCTATACCGTTTTAGTTCATTTGAACGACTTCCTCAACCCTCTTACTACTAGAGCCTCAACTAATGATAATTATTATATCAATTATTATTTCTGATATATTCAAGTGAATACATTTACCTACAAATACCTAATAAATTCTCGAACAGTGAGTTTGCTGTTCAATATTTTCATGATCCACTTTGCAACAACCTGTACATTGAGTCTGCATCCATAATAACGAGGAAGTTCTGGATGCTTGAGTAGAACAATTTATGCCAAATTGCAAAAACGATTTAGCACCCGTGGCATAAATGAATACCAATTTGATTAACGGATTAGGAGCATCAAGTAAACTCACTGTAATTTCTCGGTCATTGTGGGCGTTCAGTTTACATTGCATCTAATTCGCAACTTTGTTGTCCATTTTAAAGGCGAAAAGGTGAATCAACTGTGTGGAACGAAAAACAAGTGCCCCTAGCTCTATTTCCACTGAACACTTCGACACGATAAATTGTAACAGTAACTATTTTTATAAACTTCTGGGAAATTAAAATACTTAAACAACAAATTAAGGTTAATAAAATAATTCGAAGTGGTCTGTATTCTGTCGAAACTGCCAGACGCGGATCGCGATTTCGATCTTTTAGGATCTCATCAGCGCGTCGCAGACAGCTCCGACAGAACAGAGACCAACTTTTACCGGCTGTTTTAACAGCGCGTTTTAGAAAATACTACAAATGGCGCGGTAAACGCCATCTGTAGCTACGCCGGGATTCGTTTCAGCAAGTAGATATCCATATATTTAAATGGACCTTTTTGGAGCATACGTAATCCTAAAATGTAGCATCGTACTACAGATGGCGTTTACCGCGCCATTTGTGGTATTTTCTAAAACGCGCTGTTAAGAACAGGTCAGCAGGTAAAGCTTGGTCTGTGTTCTGTCGGAGCTGCCTGCGACGCGCTGATGAGATCCAAAAAGATCGAAATCGCGATCCGCGTCTGGCAGTTTCGACAGAATACAGACCACTTCGAATTATTTTATTCGATTATGGTAACGTGCCTATCACGTTGAGGTTAGCTACGCCGGGATTCGTTTCAGCAAGTAGATATCCATATATTTAAATGGACCTTGTTGGAGCATACGTAATCCTAAAATGTAGCATCGTACTATAGATGGCGTTTACCGCGCCATTTGTAGTATTTTCTAAATGAAGGTTAAGTATGACAGCTCGAGGTAGTTCAGATAGGGGGTGTATCATTTCAAAATTGGCGGGTACAATTGCAACAACTACGATTATTCACTGCATTTTGTTTAGCCTATGTCTATTAAAACGGTGACTATGCCTTTGCAGGTTGCAATTCAATTCAAAATACTTGCACAACTGTTTAGTAATCATGTGACACCTGAAATGCAATTGTCCTCAACTCCAATGGTATGTTAAGGGTTGATCGGGTCAAGGATCTGTCTTTGCTCAACATCTAGCAATAAGATTGTTTTGTTTAAAAATTCAAAAGGGTGCAAATGTTCATCTGCTCTCCTTAGAGATATGCTACGGTTATACAGTTACATTAGGTTATTTATTTTGGACTATTAATAAATCCTACAACCCTCGTCCAAGAGACATGAAGATGTCTAAATAAAAGGGACAAAATTTATAGTTATTGTTATTAGTATCTAGTGTTTATAATTGAGAAACGTTTATCTCTATAATGAAATAAGCAGGGATTCTTTCATCACCAAAATTAATTATGAGCAATACAGATCGAGAAGTCTAATCAGTTTTTTGCTTTGTACATTCAAATCAATCGCATTAATGTCGTTCTACGTATAAAAGAATGTTGCTCGTAGATTGCCACTTAAGCAACGCGAGTAGGGTGAAAGGGTAAAAACTGTGAATGGTCCAGCTTTTTCAAGACAGAAGGTTATTAATAAAGCATTTTATTTTTAAGGAGTCGATATTTTGCATAATCATTTCTAAACGGCTTCGCGGCAGTTATTCTACTTCTATTGCCCTGCACTCTACAGCAACGAGCGACATTTCGCAACAATATTATCGACGAGGACGTTATTAGTGTATAAGAAAATACGCCTCGGGCGAAGGAGTGGTCGTGGTTTACATTAGTTCCTTTACATATTCCATTTGGATCTCTTTCCTAATAACAATATCCAACATGATACGAGAACAAATTGGAACGATGGCTATTCGTGGGTGCTCCATAATCAAGCATGCGCAGAATAAATATTGCAGTGAGCCAAGCTAGTGACTGAGACTTATGTCGAGACTGCATTACCGACAATTTAATATTATAATTCTGGAACGTTTAAGTGGACCATTTGTCTTAAACGGGCCGAGATGTACCGATAATGTTGACCTCATATTGACAAAGGACTTGCATGTATGTACGAGCATCTTTGCCAGAGATGGACTTAAATTAATCTAAAAGGGTAGAAGACGTAATATTGACATAAAAGACTCAGAACATATTTCAATCGTCGTCAGATATTATTTGACCCGTTTCAAAAAAAAAAAAACATTCTAAAAAAATTCTTTAGAAGGGTGAAGCTGCAACTAGCTGATGAATTGTAATTTATTCACATAGTGTACCTACCTACCTACCTATGTGATATGCTATTATGGTACCATTTTCTGGAAAGTTACGTAAAAGTTAAGAAAGCTCAGACTTATCAAAGAAACTTAAGAATTGTAAAGTGTAATTCAGATAAGTGAGATACGTCTGCGATTCCAGCAAATGAAAGAAGGTTTCTATATTGTATAGAATGAATTACCTCCAGTTTGAATGAAATACCCTTTATCAATAACTAATACTATCTTTAAGCGTTATATGTATTTTGGAATTCAGGGCCGTCTTAACAACCCGGGCGACTGGGCGATTGCCTGGCGCCGCATTTTTGGAGGGGCGGCCAAACCGGATACGGATTTACTTTTTAACGTTGAAGGTTTTGTACTTACTAAAACCGAGCGGCATGGCGCAGAAGGTTTAGACCATTGCTTAGCATTCGGGAGGACGCCGACTCGATTCCGGGTTCGTCTGGCTTGGTTCTGTGGTTTGCTTGGATCTCTTAGGCAAATGCTGCGGCAGTAATATTCTACAAATCGTCTTTCATTATCTTCTGTTTTCATTACGTTCGTCTCGTCTTTTTCACCCTAACCACCACCCACCCCCAGAGGCTGAATAGGGCCTTCTGCTCTACCTTCCGGTGTAATCCGGAGGGACTGCCCGCCTGCCTATCAGCATCTGTTTAGTGCATTTTGTATAAGTGTATATTCTAAACCATCGCTCTTTACTTCACCATACCCTCGACATTTTTCTAAGAAACAACCCTCACTGTTGTTATTATTTTCATATTTTTGAATATGCAGTTCACCGACTAAGAAATTGTTACGTAGCTAGTATAATGATTCTAGGAATAAATTTCCCGTTTAATAAAAAATCCTGAAACATCATTTTAAATGAAACCTAATACTTTCTAGTCCAAAGATTAGCCCTTACAGTAAGGCCTCCCGAATTTTGCCTAATGCTGTGATAGTTTTAAGGATATTACTGACCCTACCCGTTTCTGTAGCTTCCGAAGAAAGAAGATTTTCCAAGTTAAAAATAATAGAAAATTATTTAAGATCAAGTATGGATCAAAATAGACTCATTGTCAGCGGATTGGCATTAATTTCAATAGAAAATGAGGTGACAACAACATTAAATTATAACGAATTAATCTATACGTTTGCAGATATTCATCATCATCAGAAGGTCGTCGGTCCTAAAGACTGAGCTAAACTTCTCATTTCCCTAAAACTACAACAACCTACATCCTTAACTATTAATTAAAGCTAGAATAATTATTTGGTTTTTCCATTGATATTTATATTGTTTAATTTTGAATTGAACGACACATGTTTTGTTTTTTATATCTGCATATACACGACAGCCAATATTTTTAAGGGAGGCTATTTTTTAACGGTTTGCCCGGGGCGGCCTTAACTCTAGTCTCTAGGTCTCGGTCCTGTTAGAATCCGATTGTGTTTGTGACCGAGTACCCTTAAATTGTCAATTGAAAAGATTATTTGAGAATTTCATTATGAAATTCTTCGTGTAAGATGCAAATGATCTGATATCCTCAACATTTCTACAAGGCTTTCCGCTCCTTCTTCCTCTTTTCTTTCTTCGAGCATTATGATCTGTTATCGTTGGGGTTGGTGCTACCATTCTTCAGAAGATATGATGGAGTCCGGTCCTGTTTATAAGCGTGCGCCCTTTAATGCTCAATTGAAGCTGTTGTTGTCGTCGTTGTTTTCCGGCTTAGACGTGAATCGTTTGTTGTTTTTATTACCGCTGCCGGGTAGTTTCCGTTGTAGTTGTTGTAGCCATTCGTCGTCCTCGCGTCGTCATTACCTTACTTTAGCGAACGTTACGTTACGTGGTCAAGCGGTCAGAACGTGTTTCCTTGCACTGATTATAAGAAGACTATGCGAGAAGCCGAAGGCTTCGTACGGGTCGTGACGACCACGGTAACCATTATACATTATACCCATTTAAACTGTACCGCAAGACGCGTGATCCGAGGGGTAAAACAACCTCTGGATAAACGCTCCTCAATGTGAAAAGCATTTACCTAGCATACAAAGACCGAAGGACGTTTCATAAATACGAAAGATTCCCAAAAAGGCTGTCGATCAATTGCGCTTTTAATAATAAAGTATTTTTAGTATTAAGGGAATGGGCAAAATGGAGGAAACCACGTGGTGAACTTTAAGCAAAATTAACAAACTCTTTTGAAGGAAAATGCGTGGTCTGAAAGGCAAAATAACACTTCAGATGCTCTTCAAAGATGCAAAAGTGAAAAAAATCCTTCGATAGCAAAATAATGAAGATGCTGCATGATGGAATCCAAGAAAGAACTCCTGAACACTACAAAAACTGATTTATTGAAGATTTTACAGGAATTCTCATCGCAGGAAATGAAGAGCATTTAGAAGAAGATACTACAGGGTGAAATCTAAACAAGACCAACGAGTCCTTCCTATACAGATCGATAAAAAAGATAAAACCCATTCATTGCTACTTTTAAATAGATAATCTACGAGATGTAATATGTGGATGAATAACTATCGAACATTAAAGACATTACTACAAAGACTTACGAATTCTTAAAGGGAAATTTAATAAAATTTAATTTAATAAAACATATAGTGAATTACGTCAATGGACACATGAACAGTTTACTTCTACTGAAAGGTTGAACTTCGAGAGGCTCCAACTTCACAATTCCTGAACTTCTTAAAATCTATGTATTAAATTAATCAACAGTATCAACAAATTTTACTATCTGAAAGTAGAATATTACATAGAAACAAGTACAATTACAATGTGATGAATGTAATATTACGGAATTGATTAACCTATCAAAAGAACAACATTAGTTGAATTCCCGGAAGCTTGACCTCTTATTAAATCGAACACCAGATAAGTATGTAATAAGAAGAATATTTGACCATGTTTTATACTTATAAGAAGGAAGCCTTCCTTTATATTTGTTCCAACAACATCTGTCTTCGTAACCATCAAACCAGCACTTCAATTACTATTACAATCTCTCACGATCGATTGAAAACATTTTGATTGACAGGAATACAAGAAACAACAACAAAAGGAAGTATTTCGATAAGTAGGCTCTGGTAAAACAATGATCAACCTTATTTACACGAGGCGCTGTTGCAACTAACTACTACTGTCCAAATAAAAAGTTGAGTCATTCTTCTGCACCCAAAACTTATGCTCCACTTGTTCAATGTACAAACTCGACCGAATGCATCGGAAAGATTGAAGTGGTCGCGTAGTCGACTGTTTTTATTTTTCTTTTGTTTGCGTAAACGCACCTACGTCTCTTTAAGTTCTATAAACGCGTTATGTAAATATGTATAGGAACGCATCTAAAAGGTTCTTTGTGTAACTCTAAATTGTAGATCATCGAACAATAATTACACCACATTTTGTGGCGTATTTGGAGAACTCGCGGCCCACAATCATGGCTGATATCTTCTGATGAGATTTCACGAAGAAGACAAGAAAACTGCCGAAACGCTAGGTATTCATTTAAAAAGAAGAACAAGCACAACACATAATCGAAAAAATTATGAGAAAGCAAGCAAAGCAATGAATGTGTAATTTGTTATTCTTTAATTATTCGTTGTATAAACATTATAAGGCTATGGGGTACAAAATGGTTAGATTATGGGGTGTAAGGTTAAAAGCGCGTGTGCTGTGAGGTTATAGAATCACTACATAGTATAAAACAAAGTCGCTTTCCCGCTGTGTGTCCCTATGTAAGCTTAAATCTTTAAAACCACGCAACGGATTTTGATGCGGTTTTTTTTAAAAGATAGAGTGATTCAAGAGGAAGGTTTATATGTATAATACATACATAATATAGTAGAGAAACGCCGATAATTTTAGAGGTTTCTAATGTGATGTCGTAAATAAACACATTTTTTTGCGCTTACATTGCAAACGCTGGCTGAACCCTACGAGATAGATCAAAATAATGTACTACAATATTGTACATCTTAAGAGGGTCTACAAAAAAGTCCGCGATGGTATATGTCTATCTCTTAGGGATAACCCACAATAACCATTTTTATCCTTTACTTTTTATGAGAAATAATGACTTATTTACGAAGCGATTGTAGGCAATACAGCATTAATTCTTATCCAATTAAGTAC
>NW_020442460.1:1639094-1646621 GCF_000699045.2 Agrilus planipennis | reverse complement strand
CTGATGTATTCTTTTTCTCGGGAACAAGAATACATCAGTATGACCGAACTGTTACCATTTTTATCGTTTCTTGTTATATTAGGCTTTAATTTACGATTACTTATTAGTATGATTTTTCCACCTTGTAGAATTTTAGTGTTTATAAACATTATAATCTTATTTCAACGGTTTCCACTCATTGAAAATCCGTCAACCAAGAATTTAAATTTCATTGATTTAGTGTTTATATGAGTTTTGTACGGGATTTAATGTGGTTTGGGACGTTGGTAGGGGTTGTATTTAACGGAAATACCCCAGAACGAAAACCGAGCGTCATGACCTAGAAGTTTAGGCCATTGTTTAGCATTCGGGAGGACGCCGATTCGATTCCGGGTCAATCTGCCTTGGTCCAAGTTTTTCTGTAGTTTCCTTTGATCACTTAGACAAATAATAATCTTTCATTCTCTTCTATCTTCAAACATACATGCAATTTAGACACCTTTTTAGAAGTGAGTTAGTTTAATATGAAATATTACACGCTACCTCACATTAATGATTATGAATAATACAATATTTCATATTAAACTAACTCACTTCTAAAAAGATGTCTAAATTGTATGTATGTTTAATCATAGTATATTCAGTATATAGTTACATCAGTTAGACGGATCGTTAACGTTGTAGGTCGGTTGGTCGTGGTTGCTGTTGTCACCTCTCATAGTTTAATGGTAGAACATTGGTGCGTAAAGCCATAGGTCCCGGGTTCGATTCCCGGCGGGGGTGTGACAACAGCAACAATTTTTCTCTCATTAATTTGAGGTAGCGTGTAGTGGGTAAAAAATTTATAAATTGAATTTTCAGTATAATATTTCTTCTGTCTTCATTTCGTTCGCCTCATCTTTCTTACCCGAACCACCATCCACTCATTCTCAGGATTCCTGAAGGGACGTTGAAGAGGACCTTCCGCCATACCTTCCCGCGTAGTCTGGAGGGACTGCCCGTCCACCAGCATTAGTGGCTAGTGGGAATGAAACGCCCAAAAGTCTTTCTTTAGAACGAAAACAAACCATCAGCGGCCTATAATACGACAAAAGAGACGTGAAAACAATGTACCTAATTCCCAGAATTCGAAGATACATAGAAATTCTGTAACTTTTAAATTATTATCAAAAAATTCCCATGTATAACTTTACTTTAATTTATTTAAGTTTGGAAACGAAACTCCTAGCAAATATAAGTTTTAATTCACTTTCGTTTTTTATGAGAAAACTGTTCAATAGTTAAATGTAGGTATTATTATATAGGTGCCAGCATTCTGTTCATAATAACACTGTGATTTAAATGACGTATGTAATAAGTGATATGACATGAGCTTCTATTTGTATTAGGTGTGTGTATTAAAATGGCATTTAGAAGGAGCATTTAGAAAACCCGATTTCCTGATACGACAACATGTAAAAATAAGAGAAGACGTACACAGCCTCTTTGTAATTCTGTAGCGTGCCATGGCCCTCTTAAACTGGCAGCATCTAAACTCCCGTCAAGAACATGGACTTATCTAAATTGTCATCTTGACATGCTTGTTTCTAGCAGAGATTAGGCCGATTTTATATCAAATTTCACCAACCCGAGCTAAATGTGTTTATATGTAATACAAAAAATTTGTAATGTAAGCCGTATTTAAATTCAGACCGTCTCATATTTCTATGCTAAATAACGCATTATCTTGTTCCAAGAACTACGCGCTCCACTCGACACTTTCTCTTTATTACTGATTGTGAATGCCACACTCATTGTCATAAACGGTTATCAACAAACACGACGATTTGTCTAAATTAACGGAATTCCAGAATACATCTTATTAAACATCCAACTCCACCTAGGTAAGTATTAGGTACTTAAATGATTCTTAGAAAATAAATAGAAATATCTGCAATGAACTTAATTTTCATCAGTTTGCAATATTCTTCCCCATCTGTTTGATCCCATTTGGGTAATGGTGCTGTTGACAACACCCTACTTCGACTGAAAAGAACCCTGGTTGGTCGTAGAACGGCCTGAGGTAAAGGGATTTTAGTCGGTAGGACCGAGGACTTCTTCCTCGGGAATCCGACACTACCCAGTCGTACGGATGGCTGGGTGTCTTTTGAAGATTTCCCCTCTTCCACGAAAACATAAAAAAACACCCTCCTTGAAGTCTGTTTTAAATGCAGTGCTGCCAACATAACCTTACAGTCCACATCCAGCATTGGAGATAGAAGGACCTTTGAAAAACCTCACCACTCGTGTTAGCAAAACGTTAGGACGACAGCCATTAAACCCACATCAGGACAGCATCAGTCTATCTACTGGCCGCAAAAGCCACTACCAATCTGTCAATATAACCTAAATTGCCAAAGCACATAGGAGGCATAGAAATCATACAATAGAGCAGGAGACTCTCACTTCACGTGTTACAGTTTCCGTATAACGTCATGATTTTAAGCATATTCGTCTAAAACCAAAAGTTGGCAGCATTGTGACAGTTTATATTTCTATAATTACTTAATGTCTTAACCCTACCACTTGTCCTACAATCGTATGGGGTTTTATAAATGAAGCAGCAGTTTATTCTTTAACCTACTGAGCGGTATGGCCTAGAAGTTTAGCCCATTGCTTAGCATTTGGGAGGACGCCGGTTCGATTCCGGATTCGTCTGCCTAGGTCCAAGTTTTTCTGTGGTTCCCTTTGGATCACTTAGGCAAAGTCTGGGGCAGTAATATTCCACAGATAATCTTTCATTCTCTTCTGTCTTCATTTCGTCCGTCTCATCTTTCTCACCCGAACTATCATTCCCACGATTCCTGAAAGGAGGCTGAAGAGGGCCTTCCGTCCTACCTTCCAGCGTAGTCCGGAGGGACTGCCCACCCATCAGCATTATTGACTGATGGGAATGGAACACCCAAAGGTTTTAAAGTTTTTATTCTTTAACACTTTATTATCAGGTAATTATGCATTGTTACTTGGAAGGTTACGCCGAAACAAAGGAGTACTTAAGTATATAGGAGGGATGGGCATTATTTTATCAGCTTCGTTTTTTCATTTCCATATTTAACGAATGTTATTAAACCGGTAATCCTCAATTAAGCCGTTGGGCTCATTTTAAGGTCAAGATTAAATTTTCTGACATTCAGTGTTTTCCTAACCGCCATTTTTAATAACACCATGATAATTGATGCTTGGGAAATAAAAACCTGGTGGTCATCGTGGTAGCAATCGATTCTATGAATGATTCAACTAACTTTGACCTAGATATCTGGGCTTTTAATTAAGCTTCAGCTATCGATAGAGATAATAGGCCGGTAGTTAGAAGCAATACTCGATTATTACCTATTAACCCGTTAATAACAATCTGGCCTTTATTATGGTTACACACACTCTCAATTGTTTGAATATAAGAATGCAGCAGGATCCTTTCTTGCCAATACCAAATTTTTACGTTCACAGCCACGTTGCCTAACAATAATAGCACACGCTTGTTATTGTTATTGGTATTATTATTATTAGCTGGCGTTACTGTAGAATTCGCCATTTATTGTGTTTTATACCACGGGCGCGTTTGCGCGATTAATTAATTGTCTGATTAAAATTGCAAGATCACTTTGCCCTTCTAAAATACGTATCCACCTATTCGTAACAATAGCCATCTCTTGTATCAATTGCATTACTAATGAAACGGGAGATTTGCCTTCTAAAAGTTATTTATCAGAATAAGTTTCAATTTTCGGACCGTGAATCACAACAAACGTCCTTGAATTGCAAACATATATATGTAAACAATTACTTAGGAACATTAAAAAATATTATTTAACCTTGAGGAATAAATTAAAAGTAGAACAGTTTTATACCTAATAAAATAATTCGAAGTGGTCTGTATTCTGTCGGAACTGCCAGACGCGGATAGCGATTTCAATCTTTTTGGATCTCATCAGCGCGTCGCAGGCAGCTCCGACAGAACACAGCTGCTGTCTTAACAGCGCGTTTTAGAAAATACCACAAATGGCGCGGTAAACGCCATCTGTAGTACGATGCTACATTTTAGGATTACGTATGCTCCAACAAGGTCCATTTAAATATATGGATATCTACTTGCTGAAACGAATCCCGACGTAGCTAACCTCAACGTGATAGGCACGTTACCGTAATCGAATAAAATAATTCGAAGTGGTCTGTATTTATACCTTTTTTTTATCTAAGGTGTTCGGAACAATGTGGTTACTACAAGCAGTTTTGATGGCTTACTATTTTCGACAACATCCATAGCAAAGGTATAGTCCTTCAGTTTTAGCTGAACCGCAGTGAAGAATCTGTGCCCCATCACATTTCTAATGATCCCAGAGCACACACCGAAACGACACGCCGAGAGTTAATCCTAAACCACGGCATCAAGCCAGAAAATTTGAACCACTTCAGACAATCTTGGTTAAGAAATCTTAATAAAAACCCTTATTCTGTTAAGGAGAAGGATGGCGTTGTAACGTCTTTGTGATAATAGTTGCTTCAGTAAAAATTTATCATAGACAATAGTTACGAGAAGACATACTGCAAAACTATATGAATATTACTGACTGGAATACTCAATTGGTCTAATTCAAATCAGTGTTGGGCCAATATCTTAATGGTATTTGTTCACCATTGTCACCAATAGATTAATAGGTCCGTCTTTAAGTTGATTGTACCATTACACAAATAATTGAGATTAGTACACCCTTCGGTAAAAAATAGCTTAAAATTATATTTAGTATCTACCTATTGGACCAGTTTCAACATCATAAAGAAGTGATTCATTTTATGGTTATTGGAGAACAGAAGCAATTCAAAGGTATTTTTGTAGCTGCATGCAGACAATAGCAAAAGTGATAAATGAGATTTTCTTTTGGAAAACTATTACTAATTATTTCTTGTCTCTGATTATATCGTTCCAACGGTCTGTCTGCTGTTTTATGACACTTCCTGTCTTGTTCAAAGCCAACCCAATCGAAAGTGAACTGGCACTGACAACCTCATAATGCATACGGATTCTCAACAACGTGCTAATATCGTTATTAATTGTAGGTGGGGCAAGGTCAGGCAGTGCACGAAAAAAAAAAACATTTTTAATAAGTCCAAGTGCTGCTTTTACTTGTGAGGCATAGACAGTATCACTTCCAGCTCATTATTATAACGGAGATTGGAACATTCTTCGTTGTTATTGTTGAATCGGCCGCCGTGCCGTTTCGAAAGGCGAAACTATAATACACATCGCAGCAAGCTGTATGGTACCGAACCGCAAGAAACAAATGCGATTATTGTTTCATTCAATATCGCGTTTCAGCTGTGTCGACGTATCTTGATTTGCATTGCGTATGAGAGTGTGTACCTACCTGGGGACCGTTATTATTCTTCATATTATGTGCACCAACAAATACAGTAACTCACATCAGTCCTGCCCTTTTTTTCAATGAGTTTATTACTAGAGCACATAATTTATTTAATTTTATTGCCCATTCTACAAGTTACGTTAAAACAAAAAAAANACAGCATGTAATTTAAATGAATATTTTCGAAGATATTACAGATTTAAAATGCAGGGACATAGCGGTTGCGGCGGTACCAGCCGGGAGGCCGGTTTGTATTGTCTAATGACAAAAAAACTGTGAATGTTGTATATAAAGACATTCTGTAGTATATTTAGTATGTTGAGGGGGTATCTCTTGAAGATTTCCCCTTTTCGATAATAATCTAAACAAAACAAAAATATATTTAGTGTCAGCATTGCACCCGTGCGAAGCTGGAGCGGGTCACTAGTTCTAAATAAGAGGCTTATAGGACTTTCAAGTTTATAAGGATTATAAGATTCAATGGTCTAATTTGTTTAATGTTTTTATTTGTTGCTGCCGCTGTTACCGCTCAATGGTAGAGCAATATTGCGCAAAGTCAGGGACCGGGGTTCCACTTCCGGCGAGGGTGTGATAGAAGCAACATTTTTTTTTTAATTAAATCACTATTTTGAATTTTTTTTTTATTTTTGGGGACCAAATATCTTTTACTAGCCATTCCGGCCTGTTTTTTTTTTCTATTTAATCAGTGACGAGATCAATATCGACCTCGGTTAATTGTACAAAATTGCCTCATTGTTATCTTATTTGTTCTGGTGTTATTGTAATTGTTTATTAATACACTTTTCTTATTGTACTTTACTTTGTTTACTTTATTATTGTAATAACAGTAGCGACTTATTCGCCAATTATAGTTTGTCAAATTCAACGACAACGGCTAATCTATAATAATGTAAGTAAATAGCAAATAAACTCAATTGTCCTATAAATAATACATGCAATTATTACCTTTTATTTGTATTCTTTCCTTCGTTTTCTGTTCATTCCAAGATGCACCAATTTCATAATTAACACACGCATATAAATAAAATATTACCTTTTGTCTTTTAAATATATTAACACAACCGACTAATACGCGAACAAACCGGCGTTTATCGCAAACGCGTACCGAATGAATTGCTATTAATACCAACATGAATAAAAGAAACGAGCTTTTTTGCTCATATTTGTTGGAAGATAAAGATGTTTTGCCAGATATTAACAGGCAAGTTTTTATAAGTAGTTTCGGCGGAAACGGTCGAAGCGTTTAACGAAGTCGTCACTATCTGTTGATAATACGATCGAAACCAGAGAGACAGTCTAATAATAATCCAAAAATAAACGAGAAGAATATTTAGATGCAAAAATGTTAACCTTAAAAGAAATTTAATATCGCAATATTGACAAGTACCTAAAGTCATTACAAATACATATATTTATGTACAAAATATTGATACATGTTATTAGGTATTTTATTAATTACCAAAACACTGTTGGTGTTTTTAATAAATAATAAAAATGAACAATTGTGGTAAATATTGTCCGGATTTATATGTGATAAGAAATGGTAATATAAAATGAGTTAAGAATTAGTTTGTATAGGTATACAGTAATATTTTTGAAATATAGGCAATATTGCACAACTACAACAAAATGTGTTTTAAAATTACAATTTTTAATTAATTGAACAATTATTGCAGTACATAAAAAAAAACAAAATTTTTTGGTAAAATCATTAGAATTAAAAAATGAACACTCCGCTTCTCATGAAGTAATGAGGGGGGGGCGACTATTCCATGGACACCATCTATATATATTTCATATCATTGTTTGATGCCCTTAAAATTTCACATAATACACAATAATAATGTCAATATCGTGCAGTATAAAAGTTTGTACAAACCAACATGAAGAAAATGAAAAATGAAAATTTACCTAAATATTAAAACGATATTTACAATTTATCACACTAGCCCTTTGCTTCGTAAGTGAAAATAATAAAAATTACAATTTGGAGCTGAATTTGTAAAAATAAAATCCAAGCAGAAATAAATTTACTAGGTACTTTAATTGATATTACAAATTTAATTGTAATAATTAAGAAACTTGAAATAATTTTTAAAAAAACATGTCAAAATTGAAATTATTACAA
>NW_020442460.1:1602221-1635145 GCF_000699045.2 Agrilus planipennis | reverse complement strand
TTTTGGATCTCATCAGCGCGTCGCAGACAGCTCCGACAGAACACAGACCAACTTTTACCTGCTGTCTTAACAGCGCGTTTTAGAAAATACCACAAATGGCGCGGTAAACGCCATCTGTAGTACGATGCTACATTTTAGGATTACGTATGCTCCAACAAGGTCCATTTAAATATATGGATATCTACTTGCTGAAACGAATCCCGACGTAGCTAACCTCAACGTGATAGGCACGTTACCGTAATCGAATAAAATAATTCGAAGTGGTCTGTATTTATACCTTTTTTTTATCTAAGGTGTTCGGAACAATGTGGTTACTACAAGCAGTTTTGATGGCTTACTATTTTCGACAACATCCATAGCAAAGGTATAGTCCTTCAGTTTTAGCTGAACCGCAGTGAAGAATCTGTGCCCCATCACATTTCTAATGATCCCAGAGCACACACCGAAACGACACGCCGAGAGTTAATCCTAAACCACGGCATCAAGCCAGAAAATTTGAACCACTTCAGACAATCTTGGTTAAGAAATCTTAATAAAAACCCTTATTCTGTTAAGGAGAAGGATGGCGTTGTAACGTCTTTGTGATAATAGTTGCTTCAGTAAAAATTTATCATAAAAAATAGTTACGAGAAGACATACTGCAAAACTATATGAATATTACTGACTGGAATACTCAATTGGTCTAATTCAAATCAGTGTTGGGCCAATATCTTAATGGTATTTGTTCACCATTGTCACCAATAGATTAATAGGTCCGTCTTTAAGTTGATTGTACCATTACACAAATAATTGAGATTAGTACACCCTTCGGTAAAAAATAGCTTAAAATTATATTTAGTATCTACCTATTGGACCAGTTTCAACATCATAAAGAAGTGATTCATTTTATGGTTATTGGAGAACAGAAGCAATTCAAAGGTATTTTTGTAGCTGCATGCAGACAATAGCAAAAGTGATAAATGGGATTTTCTTTTTGAAAACTATTACTAATTATTTCTTGTCTCTGATTATATCGTTCCAACGGTCTGTCTGCTGTTTTATGACACTTCCTGTCTTGTTCAAAGCCAACCCAATCGAAAGTGAACTGGCACTGACAACCTCATAATGCATACGGATTCTCAACAACGTGCTAATATCGTTATTAATTGTAGGTGGGGCAAGGTCAGGCAGTGCACGAAAAAAAAAAACATTTTTAATAAGTCCAAGTGCTGCTTTTACTTGTGAGGCATAGACAGTATCACTTCCAGCTCATTATTATAACGGAGATTGGAACATTCTTCGTTGTTATTGTTGAATCGGCCGCCGTGCCGTTTCGAAAGGCGAAACTATAATACACATCGCAGCAAGCTGTATGGTACCGAACCGCAAGAAACAAATGCGATTATTGTTTCATTCAATATCGCGTTTCAGCTGTGTCGACGTATCTTGATTTGCATTGCGTATGAGAGTGTGTACCTACCTGGGGACCGTTATTATTCTTCATATTATGTGCACCAACAAATACAGTAACTCACATCAGTCCTGCCCTTTTTTTCAATGAGTTTATTACTAGAGCACATAATTTATTTAATTTTATTGCCCATTCTACAAGTTACGTTAAAACAAAAAAACGGGGGATAAAGGTTTGACCTTTCACACTTTTTTTGTCGGAAGTAACTTTTGTTGTACATGTTCTTTGACAGACAAGCTCATAATCATAATTTTTATGCTGATAGATATTAATTAAACAGGAAACTGACTTAATTGATAAATTCTTTATTACGAAAATTTATTGATAACTAGTAATGAATTATTAGTTTAGGGGTATAGCATGAAGGGTTGTGATTTATTTAATTTTATAGCCCATTAAGTGCGTAAGTTATATTAAAAAAGACAAGAAAGATTTGACATTTACTATATTTCTTTTTATGCAAGGTGACTATTGCTGCAAGTGGTTTTTGATAAACTGTCCTACTTTTTTATGTTGACAGACAATAAATAAGTAAAACGGAAAATAAATTTATTGATTAATTATTTTGAATAAAAATTTATAGACTTCTGGTGCACAGCTGAGGGGAAGTACCTACCTATTATAGTTTTCTACGTTAAGAAGTACGGTATATAAGTACTTACTTTTAGTATGTATCCAAACCACAAATGGGAACCTTTTTACCACTGGAAGTCGCATTTAAATTAGGCAGTAATAAGGGAGGCTGTGCAGGTTGGTGTAACTATAAATGCGTTTTGTGGAATTATGCTTAGTTTTATTAATTCGAGGCCTGAGATTAAAATGTTCGGTCTCTCAGAGTCTCTGAAAACGAGACTCGAGTCTCCGTCTCTCATCGGGTCTCTCTGGTGTCGCTGAGAGAGACTGTCAAAAATACTGCTTAGCGTCTCTGAACGAGAGACTGGAATCTCTCAATAAGTGGTGTCTCAATAGACATGGTTGAAATTTTCTAAGTTCAACATATTTCAGAGATCCCAATCTTTCTACGAGAGACTCGAGTCTCTCAATTTTTTAGATTTATTCATTCAGTCTCTCTGTGAGAGACTCGAATCTCTAAATTAACAATTTTATCGTTCGAGTCTCTCATACGGAGACTGTAAGAGATCCATAAAAACACCTAGGCAATAACTAAGAGACTGTGAAAGACTGTGAGAGACGCTGAAAGACTGAGAGATGGGAGAGAGACTGAAAATTTTTGTCTAGGGGAGACTTGTTGATATCTGAATCTTCCCTTAACTTTGAAGCTTTGAAAGACCACTAGAGGAGCAGAATTATAATTCTTGTTTGATTCAAAAATTAATTCACTAATACAATTTCCAATTTCTTTTCAATTGTATTTTCCAAGTTTCAGTTGCAAACGTGAATTTAATTTTCTTAAGTTATTGTCATCGAATCCTGTTTTGATTTTATTTATGAACCTTTTTTAAAGCAAAGCCTACTACCTCAGAGAGATACAACATAGATGGTTCTGGAAATATATTTACCTACCTAGTACAATTTAGGTTAGGTACTGATATACAATAAGTTGGTTTCCAGTAAGTTGTTAATGGTAGTTTTCGATAAGGATCTTACGAAGAACAATTACATATCGATGTCCCTGCAAAAATCGTTTCAAAAAAGGATCGTAGCAGTACTGACCTTCTTAGGAACAAAAAGAAGTCGAGAAACAATGGGTGCGGCCTTTGTTGAACAGTGTGCCGCGCAAAAATCGACGCGTGACTCCATTGCATCAGTAGCAACATTGCCAACAGCGGTTACTCTTTGCTCGCCTATACCAGTGCTTACATGTTTGCTGTAATACACATACTTACACATAGAGCAACTACAAAATGCGAGATTCCGACTCGGTAATTACGTCTTGGGGAGGAATGCAGTATTTGCATCTGGGGGCTTCCCCATCATCCGTAATGTCACTACGTGAAATTTCAATAGAAGGCGCAAAAACCTAGTGGAATTTTGCTAACTGATAGAGACAACTTATGGTTTTTGGTTGTTATGACTCCAAAATGTTTATGCTAGTAGAGTAATACTAAATAATCAAAGTTACATGTACATGCTTACTACTTGTATTAAACCTACATTTGCTCAAAAGGTTCATGATGACCTAGTCCAATCTTTCGATCGATAGAAGTTATTGATGGGTGAAAAAGTAAATGTTATCATTCGTACTTCATATTAAAAGCATCGGTAAAGGTCTAGATGATGGCCCCCACCCGCTTTGGGGGGGGGGCCGAAAGAGAAGGTCTCCCCCACCACTGTACCATAAAAAGTACGTGGCGGTCTCACCCCCATAAAAAGTTATGGGAGTTCAAAGTTAATAAATATGCCAATTTTTATACATTTCTAGGCATGTAAATATTTATATAGTCATTCTTAAACAATATTCAAAGGTAAAACTAATGAAAAATACATAAAAATAATGAGAAAGTTATATAAAACGTTATTTAAATATCTTTATCAATAGNTAATGAAAGTTTAGCTAAAATCAAAAGCAGAATTCAAAATCGTCATAATATATAGGGTGTTCCATTTAAAATAACGAAGTTGATGTGATCTTCCGGTATAACCGGAAGTACTACATAGATGCCGTTATTTTTATTGAGGCGAGCATATCCAAATTTTCACATTTTAAATCAAAGAATCTGAAATATTATAATGGGCCGTCAGTGTAAGACACAGTGTACATAAAACAAATTGCTTAAATGTATCTATTGTTTTTCATTTTTTTGTCAAAGCGGGTTGTTTTCATCCCTTAAAAATAAAATACACATATCAGAAACATGTAGCATTCATAGAGGAGGGTAATATAAGCTTAATTACCAATTTTAGTTAAAATCGGTACTACATTTGGAAGGTAATTCCTTATTGTTACCGTCATCTACTGGACTATTTCTTGGTGTCATTCCTTTATCGCTTTCTCACACAATGTTTGGTTCGATTAATTGGATAAAATATTCCTACTGGCTACTTCCTCCTCTCCTTTATCTGAAAAGAACGCACACGTGTGTGTTCACATCGAAACGAAAATGCCGAGAAGAGTAATAAGAGTTGTAAGAACAACACGGCGACGCGATACCACGTGACGAACGAATGACAGTACGTTCCTTTATCGACGTCCGATCTCGAGATAAGTGAGTGCGTTAGAGAGGTAATTAAACGTTGTCGCGCCAGATATGCAAAGTGCCCACCATATTTTACAAGTACGTACAACGTTCGTACGTACTTACTTACTTACTTACCAGCGTGTGTAACATAAAGTAAACGTACAAGTTACGCGACCTATGAAATCGTCACTTTTCATTAGCACTTTCCAAGGGATGGATAGGTGAAATACTCAATTTCCTTCGCAAATACACTGCTGAGCGTTCCTTTTCTTATTTTTGTAACTCTATCCCTGGAAAGAGATTTCAAACGGCAATTACGCTTAAGAATGAATATTTATCATCGTCAGAAGCCAATTTATTGTTCCCGAAACCGATGTTTTGCTTACTATGTGGGCTTTTTGTGGTTTCGATTAATCTTAACGCATGTCAACAGAACGTTTAATGATAGCGTACAAGAAATAAATATTACTTACCTACTTTGCTTACGAAGGATTTAAAATCGCAGCCGATGCGTATGAGTAACATAAGAAAGAAATACTTGAACGTACTATAATAATTAATGTCACTTTTTAAATTATATTCGGTTTTTTTTTACGACCAACCGAATTTGTCCAATATGAATGTTTTTCCAAATCAATTTGTTATTCTTAACTCCCACTTTTGTTGAGCTAGGTACCTACAAACACTTTGAAGCCGAACTAGATGATTAATACAAGAAAATAGGGTGCCGGATAGCGCATATATATATGTCTATACCACAATCTTCCAAGTCGCAAAAGCTACATATCATCAAAATAAGATCGTCAGTCCTAAGACTGGTTAAGGTTGGACATGCACCTCCACTATTTCCTGTCTTGAGCTTATCGTCGCATATCCCTAAAACTAGAACAACCTACATCTTTAACTACATTTGCGAACAGTAATCTAGTCTAGGTCTCTACCCCTCTACCTCTACCCCTCCTAACTCCCGTTTTTGCTTCTAATATATCCCTGATTAGATCTTCATGCCTGAGAAGGTGTCCTACCAACCTATCCCGCCTATTTTTTATTGACTTCCGTAGAGTCCTCTGTTCTCCTATTCCTTCTGATATCTCTTCATTTCTAACCTTCTCTATCCGCGGCATCCTCATCATTCGCCTGTAACACCACATTTCCAACGCTTCTAACCTTTTCTTTTCCGCCGCGCCCGCGTTTATACAGTTGTAATGTCTTTAATGGCGTTGATCGCGTCTTCAATGTATAGATTAAAAAGTAGCGGTGACAGTGTGCATCCCTGTCTGACTCCCTTTCTAATATTTACTTCTTTATGTTGCCGTCCCAGCTCTATAACTGCATGTTGCTCTCTATACAAATTAAGTATCACTCTTCTATCTTTGTAACTCATCCCTAAATTTTTTATATATATATATTTACCATCTTGTCCCATGTCACATTTTTAATAGATTTTTCTAAATCTACAAATCCCATGTACATACTCTTTCCGTTTTCTATCGTTTACTCTGTTGTTACCCGTAAAACTAAAATGGCCTCCCGCGTTCCTCTATTTCTTCTGAACCCAAGTTGATCTTCCCCTAATAGTTCTTCCGCCCTTTTTTCCATCCTCTTCTGTACAATTCTAGTTAAGATTTTTGACACATGGGAAGTTAAGCTAATTATTCTAATACCTAATGGATAAAACAATAAATGGTGTATATAATAATATTCAAAGTTAAATATGCAGTGCTCGCTTAATTTAAAGTCTTTTGAAAACTGCACCTCCTATTTATGAAGTTGTGGATTATAGCCCGCTAGGTTCACTCCTCTAAAGACGACAGACACTTTGGTACCGTTGATATGGAATAACAAAACGTGCAGCTTATTGCTTTATCGTTTAGGATTATCGACTGTATCTGCTGTTTAAGTAACTAACTTTTAACTAATTCGTAACTTTTAAAGGCGTAGGTTACAAGGTAGTGCTACAGTTGCTCCAGTCGTAAGTAAAGCAGTAACTTGGGTCCTTATCGTGCACATATATCTCCTACTGGTCAGTAGCAGGTAACCACGAGTGGAATCGAAACAAATGGTGCATAAAGTCTGTTTTTGAACACTCTTAATATGTTCGCTAAGCTTTCAATGCATACACAATGAAGACCTTTCCATTCTAATCACTGATAGTGACACTTACGCGATCGATTGCATAATATGACATTAACGACTTTATAATCGAACCCAACTTATAATAAATTGTCTGAGCAAAGTAATTATTGATTTTGCAATTGAATACAAATTCATATAAAAGCCACTGGATTCGTATCTATTAGATAGATAAATACCACTCAAATGTTGCTGTATCCATATTGTTACGTCACACTAAATAAATAAAATAAGTCGATATATTTGCTAAATTGTCTGAAAGTTTCATTAAACGACGCCCTTACTGATCTTCTCATTATCATTTGTTCAAATATTGTAAAATATTTTTTTAAGATTCAACGATTAAACAACATTCAAGTATGTATGATACTGTTTTTTGTACATGAAAGTGAATTAACCCTGCATGACATGCGTACAATATTGTAACATCAGGGCACGCTTCTCGAGGAAAAGGCCGATATTGAAAACCAACCCCTTAAACTGTTTTTGGTGTACTAGATCATCCTATATAGCTGTGACAAAAATTAGAACGAAGCATATGTTAAATATAACTAATGCAGTGTATATAATAAAAGAAATTTCGAAATACCATAAAGTTACACATTAAAAATTGTTATTCGGAAAATGTCTGTTTCTGTATTCCCCAAGTACATAACATAAGTAATTATTGTTTCCCCAGAGCGGGAAATTGGCACAACACGCGTGCAGCCTACCCTAAACAATTAAACAATCTAACCTAACCTGACGATACAAACCTGTTCAGACCTGCATCTGTGACATTAAAGTTAGTTAGAAAAATACAACGAGGCTCACTTGGCTGCTTGTTTCTAAAAAAGAAGATATTAAATCCCGACTAGAATTTGGAGGGGGGAGCAGGCAGGTCCTTAAGTGGGTAGCCACACTAACTCCTGTGGGCCCCAAGAGATTGCCTCCTAGGGCAAGGGTAGGGCATATAACGCGTTGCCGCATTTGTGCATCATCAGGAATGCCGTATGTGGCCCACGCAAAGAAGAATTGTTGCTACCCCATTAAAAATTTTTGGAAAAATGAACTTTATTATTAATGACAAAAATACAATATATACATATTCACTTATTTGTAAGATTTGTTTACTCTTAACTAAGATGAAGTTATTGGGCTGTTTTGTAGTCAATAATACATTAAATTGCAATCGTTTTAATGTTGTTCGACCTAATGCGTCTTATAATAACAATATCAGGAAGTACTTTTGTTGATTCGTTGCAAATGTAAAAGATTTCATTGAAACGACGACATAATTGGGCAAGGGGATTATAATTATGAGCTTTTTTATTTTATCGAGAGTATTTATTTTGAAACGGATTTGCCTCATCTAGCCCACCTCATAAGGTAAATTTAATTGTAAGTTTGTACATGTGATAGGTTTGTCCCCTAAGACCCATACAATAAACCCATAAGACAATCCTCATTTTAGTATCACCACTTTTTTTGGTGGGATTTTCATGAGGAATCTACGAGGAAATCTCAACATTGGCATGCCCCTCATTAGTCACACGAGGCCCGCACACTACATGGGTCATGCTCCCTATAAATTCTAATCGGGATTTAATGCATTTATGATGGGGAATCGCCTTACATATGTGTCATGGAGGGTTAAATGCGACGAAATGTAAGTGTTCAAACATCGGTAATAATTTTCAAAAACAGACGAGTATTCTTTCATAGCAGTGTAATAGGAAAACGTAAGGAGAACCGTAGATGTGGATATCGACTGAAGTAACTTAATGTGATTCCTGAATTCCGATCAATATCAGTTCGTAAACGATCGGTTTTTTTGTGTTCAAGTGTCTTAAGACTGCAACCGTTAAATTATTATGGGAAGATGTAATTGTTACGACGTTGTTGTCACAGTTTCCACTCCGATATCGCTTTGTTGCGGATAAAATACGATATTTAATTCGTGTTTTTCTTTCTTCGCGGCTGCACTATTTACGCCGTTCACTGCAAATAACGACCTGAGAAAGAATTTGAGACAGTTATCCTCGTAAAAATATGACATAAACCAATCGGCCTTGTCTCTCCTAAATCAGATCGTCTCGTCTGCCGGCTTTTTCTGTCATCGACAAGCGATCATTTATTGCAACTACCTCATTTTTCCAGATAATCTACGGCCACTGGATCGTTACACCAAGATTCCTTACGATATACTCATATTCAATCTTCTACTAGTTTCTTCTATGTAGGTGTTTCAATTACATTCATAGAAGGAGGTATAGGCATCGACAATCTATAAGAATCGGTTTCAGTTTTGAAATAGGTTCTTCCACTTATTATATAATTCACCGAACCTGTTTTTTAATTAAATAAACAGAATAAATATCCAATCGGATCCGTCGATAAACGAGAGCGTAAACGACATAACTCTCAAAAAGGAAAAATTTTCGTGCACACAGAATTTTAAATAAACGATATCAAATAATTAGTGTATGTCATTCGACCGACGCAAACCCTCGATCTTTTCTGTCAAAGATGAACGCAATTATACGATAGGTTATATTATAAAATTTGGAAAAAGCAAATCCGAAAATGAACCTTTAGATGCTGTAAATTTTGGTGCCTACTGTTTACAAACACCAGATCCACGTGGAATAAATAATGGTAATATTATAAAGGTGAAAGAAAAATTTGTTTTATTTTATATATAACGAACTAAAAACACAAACATCAATCCAAATTACGTCCGTCAGTTTGAAACGCTTTAAAGAACATAAAAACATCCTATTTTGATAACTATAAATACATATTTGTTACAAATTACATAATGAATAAATCAGTTTCAAAACTGAAATACTTATAAGACAAACAAAATCAATAGAGTATCAGTAGACAGAGAAAACAAGTACGAGACCAAAATCCCATATATTTGCTTATGAAGGGTCATTTTACAGTACTTTGGTCTATTTTACACGTTTCATTTTTTTATCGGTTCATCATCATGAGATGGTCCAGTCCTAAGACTGGTTGGACACGTATCCTGAGCTAATCTTCGCATTTCCCTTAAACTAGAACAACCCACATCTTTAACCATTTGCGAACAGTAATCTAATCTAGGTCTACTTCTACCTCGGTGAAGTTTTACAAACATATGAGGTATTGCAGGGTCTTTTGTATTACAAAGGGTACGCTCCTAACCTCAAAATAGTTATATTGTATTATCAATATTGAGTCAAGTAACGCAATCATTTTTATAATTATGCAATTTATGAATTGTATTCAGTATTTCCGGAATTCGCTTCTTTGATGCCTTTGATTTCAGTGCAATCTTCTAATTGACCTATCTTCTTTAATTAGTCCATCTATATTTTTTACATGCATTTTCATACATAAAACAGTTACTTCTTTTGATCGGAAAGTAATGGAAGCACAGTTCAAGATTTTTGTCGCTGCTTGGCGATATTACGGTCTTACTATACAAACTGGCATTTTTAGGATTTACCACAATGATGGGAAACCTTTGCGGAGATTATCATTCGGAAAATGTCTGTTTCTGTATTCCCCAAGTACATAACATAAGTAATTATTGTTTCCCCAGAGCGGGAAATTGGCACAACACGCGTGCAGCCTACCCTAAACAATTAAACAATCTAACCTAACCTGACGATACAAACCTGTTCAGACCTGCATCTGTGACATTAAAGTTAGTTAGAAAAATACAACGAGGCTCACTTGGCTGCTTGTTTCTAAAAAAGAAGATATTAAATCCCGACTAGAATTTGGAGGGGGGAGCAGGCAGGTCCTTAAGTGGGTAGCCACACTAACTCCTGTGGGCCCCAAGAGATTGCCTCCTAGGGCAAGGGTAGGGCATATAACGCGTTGCCGCATTTGTGCATCATCAGGAATGCCGTATGTGGCCCACGCAAAGAAGAATTGTTGCTACCCCATTAAAAATTTTTGGAAAAATGAACTTTATTATTAATGACAAAAATACAATATATACATATTCACTTATTTGTAAGATTTGTTTACTCTTAACTAAGATGAAGTTATTGGGCTGTTTTGTAGTCAATAATACATTAAATTGCAATCGTTTTAATGTTGTTCGACCTAATGCGTCTTATAATAACAATATCAGGAAGTACTTTTGTTGATTCGTTGCAAATGTAAAAGATTTCATTGAAACGACGACATAATTGGGCAAGGGGATTATAATTATGAGCTTTTTTATTTTATCGAGAGTATTTATTTTGAAACGGATTTGCCTCATCTAGCCCACCTCATAAGGTAAATTTAATTGTAAGTTTGTACATGTGATAGGTTTGTCCCCTAAGACCCATACAATAAACCCATAAGACAATCCTCATTTTAGTATCACCACTTTTTTTGGTGGGATTTTCATGAGGAATCTACGAGGAAATCTCAACATTGGCATGCCCCTCATTAGTCACACGAGGCCCGCACACTACATGGGTCATGCTCCCTATAAATTCTAATCGGGATTTAATGCATTTATGATGGGGAATCGCCTTACATATGTGTCATGGAGGGTTAAATGCGACGAAATGTAAGTGTTCAAACATCGGTAATAATTTTCAAAAACAGACGAGTATTCTTTCATAGCAGTGTAATAGGAAAACGTAAGGAGAACCGTAGATGTGGATATCGACTGAAGTAACTTAATGTGATTCCTGAATTCCGATCAATATCAGTTCGTAAACGATCGGTTTTTTTGTGTTCAAGTGTCTTAAGACTGCAACCGTTAAATTATTATGGGAAGATGTAATTGTTACGACGTTGTTGTCACAGTTTCCACTCCGATATCGCTTTGTTGCGGATAAAATACGATATTTAATTCGTGTTTTTCTTTCTTCGCGGCTGCACTATTTACGCCGTTCACTGCAAATAACGACCTGAGAAAGAATTTGAGACAGTTATCCTCGTAAAAATATGACATAAACCAATCGGCCTTGTCTCTCCTAAATCAGATCGTCTCGTCTGCCGGCTTTTTCTGTCATCGACAAGCGATCATTTATTGCAACTACCTCATTTTTCCAGATAATCTACGGCCACTGGATCGTTACACCAAGATTCCTTACGATATACTCATATTCAATCTTCTACTAGTTTCTTCTATGTAGGTGTTTCAATTACATTCATAGAAGGAGGTATAGGCATCGACAATCTATAAGAATCGGTTTCAGTTTTGAAATAGGTTCTTCCACTTATTATATAATTCACCGAACCTGTTTTTTAATTAAATAAACAGAATAAATATCCAATCGGATCCGTCGATAAACGAGAGCGTAAACGACATAACTCTCAAAAAGGAAAAATTTTCGTGCACACAGAATTTTAAATAAACGATATCAAATAATTAGTGTATGTCATTCGACCGACGCAAACCCTCGATCTTTTCTGTCAAAGATGAACGCAATTATACGATAGGTTATATTATAAAATTTGGAAAAAGCAAATCCGAAAATGAACCTTTAGATGCTGTAAATTTTGGTGCCTACTGTTTACAAACACCAGATCCACGTGGAATAAATAATGGTAATATTATAAAGGTGAAAGAAAAATTTGTTTTATTTTATATATAACGAACTAAAAACACAAACATCAATCCAAATTACGTCCGTCAGTTTGAAACGCTTTAAAGAACATAAAAACATCCTATTTTGATAACTATAAATACATATTTGTTACAAATTACATAATGAATAAATCAGTTTCAAAACTGAAATACTTATAAGACAAACAAAATCAATAGAGTATCAGTAGACAGAGAAAACAAGTACGAGACCAAAATCCCATATATTTGCTTATGAAGGGTCATTTTACAGTACTTTGGTCTATTTTACACGTTTCATTTTTTTATCGGTTCATCATCATGAGATGGTCCAGTCCTAAGACTGGTTGGACACGTATCCTGAGCTAATCTTCGCATTTCCCTTAAACTAGAACAACCCACATCTTTAACCATTTGCGAACAGTAATCTAATCTAGGTCTACTTCTACCTCGGTGAAGTTTTACAAACATATGAGGTATTGCAGGGTCTTTTGTATTACAAAGGGTACGCTCCTAACCTCAAAATAGTTATATTGTATTATCAATATTGAGTCAAGTAACGCAATCATTTTTATAATTATGCAATTTATGAATTGTATTCAGTATTTCCGGAATTCGCTTCTTTGATGCCTTTGATTTCAGTGCAATCTTCTAATTGACCTATCTTCTTTAATTAGTCCATCTATATTTTTTACATGCATTTTCATACATAAAACAGTTACTTCTTTTGATCGGAAAGTAATGGAAGCACAGTTCAAGATTTTTGTCGCTGCTTGGCGATATTACGGTCTTACTATACAAACTGGCATTTTTAGGATTTACCACAATGATGGGAAACCTTTGCGGAGATTATCAAAACCTACTCATTTATTTAACGCGTCTGAGGGTCAGGTGCACTAATTTCAATTATAAATTTGTTCGTTATTTCAATTATATACAAGTATCTTTTCAGTACCAGATTTCAGTATTTTTCAGAGATAGAGCTCAAACTAGGTCCTCAGTAATTAGTTATTCATTTGAATGTCTATTTGGCAGATCATCTCTGTTATTTTATTACTCCTTCTTTCATCGTCATGTACCTTCCATTTATCTGCATGTATATTAGCAGTATACGTACCATATAGTGGTGGATTTCGCCTACGTCCGGCATTGGAAGCTGTCCGTCTGTTCCATCCACAACAGTGATAAATGTTGTTCTGATCAGAAAACGATAAAAAATAGGTAATAAAGAGCGAGTCATTATCTCCGGAGCAATTTAATAAATATATAGGGTTAGAAAAGAACAACGACAATGACGTCGGACCGACCGGTTCGCTATCGGAAGACACTTCCAAGTAGGCGTACTTTATATGGAAGTTCTGCATGTAGAGCCTTCCATAAATAACGATAGGCTCTGTACCTTGTCAATTTTTTGAAAGATGACGAGGCCATTGAACGATGCTCCTTTTGGAAATCGCGCTGTTGTTAACAGTGTAGAAACGATATTACATAGAGAACTTCCTCTCTCAGATCAACTACCAACAGCTAGGATTAAATTGGACGTGGAACATGGTCAGCTGATGGATGAGCCGCGCTTTTTTTTCCACTAAAATATCCGCTACGGGAAACTCAAGATGTTGCCACAATGACTATAGGTACATGCTAACCATTTATACTGTAACTTTCCAGAAATATTAAACTTAAAAATATGTATGAATGGTAACGGCTTTCTTAATACGTACAAACTACAGATGCATCCGGTACCCGGCGGATCCAGCATATTTTTTAAGATCCGGTAGGATATTTCAATTATTTCCCTTTCATTAGATTATTCATTAATTTGGACCAAAGCTTTTTGCACATTATTACGTAATACATCTTCAATCGTGTCCTATGAGACTTGCCCATACTATTACTAATGTTAAAATAGCACTGAAAGCCTTATTATGCCCACATGCGTCCCTTTTTGAACTATGTCCTTATAATTGCAATTTTATTTAATTCTCAGCCTCATTCTGTTCCTTCAATCCTTCCTAATCGCAAGCTGCTCTTTGCCATAATAGAAACATTGTAAATCCTAATTTACTTTACGTTAAAAGCAAAATTAGAACCCCCTTTGTAAAATTAGGATTAATTACGAATTCAATAAACCACTTTAACTTACACGGGTCATCGCATGGCAGTCCGAAACGGCATATAGCAGGCAGACACATCGCAAAAACATGAAACAAATACCGAAGTTACTGTTTTACATAAAGAAAAGGGGGTAAATGGTAACTCACCGGGGGAATTGCATCCCCNAATGCCGATATTGAAAACCAACCCCTTAAACTGTTTTTGGTGTACTAGATCATCCTATATAGCTGTGACAAAAATTAGAACGAAGCATATGTTAAATATAACTAATGCAGTGTATATAATAAAAGAAATTTCGAAATACCATAAAGTTACACATTAAAAATTGTTATTCGGAAAATGTCTGTTTCTGTATTCCCCAAGTACATAACATAAGTAATTATTGTTTCCCCAGAGCGGGAAATTGGCACAACACGCGTGCAGCCTACCCTAAACAATTAAACAATCTAACCTAACCTGACGATACAAACCTGTTCAGACCTGCATCTGTGACATTAAAGTTAGTTAGAAAAATACAACGAGGCTCACTTGGCTGCTTGTTTCTAAAAAAGAAGATATTAAATCCCGACTAGAATTTGGAGGGGGGAGCAGGCAGGTCCTTAAGTGGGTAGCCACACTAACTCCTGTGGGCCCCAAGAGATTGCCTCCTAGGGCAAGGGTAGGGCATATAACGCGTTGCCGCATTTGTGCATCATCAGGAATGCCGTATGTGGCCCACGCAAAGAAGAATTGTTGCTACCCCATTAAAAATTTTTGGAAAAATGAACTTTATTATTAATGACAAAAATACAATATATACATATTCACTTATTTGTAAGATTTGTTTACTCTTAACTAAGATGAAGTTATTGGGCTGTTTTGTAGTCAATAATACATTAAATTGCAATCGTTTTAATGTTGTTCGACCTAATGCGTCTTATAATAACAATATCAGGAAGTACTTTTGTTGATTCGTTGCAAATGTAAAAGATTTCATTGAAACGACGACATAATTGGGCAAGGGGATTATAATTATGAGCTTTTTTATTTTATCGAGAGTATTTATTTTGAAACGGATTTGCCTCATCTAGCCCACCTCATAAGGTAAATTTAATTGTAAGTTTGTACATGTGATAGGTTTGTCCCCTAAGACCCATACAATAAACCCATAAGACAATCCTCATTTTAGTATCACCACTTTTTTTGGTGGGATTTTCATGAGGAATCTACGAGGAAATCTCAACATTGGCATGCCCCTCATTAGTCACACGAGGCCCGCACACTACATGGGTCATGCTCCCTATAAATTCTAATCGGGATTTAATGCATTTATGATGGGGAATCGCCTTACATATGTGTCATGGAGGGTTAAATGCGACGAAATGTAAGTGTTCAAACATCGGTAATAATTTTCAAAAACAGACGAGTATTCTTTCATAGCAGTGTAATAGGAAAACGTAAGGAGAACCGTAGATGTGGATATCGACTGAAGTAACTTAATGTGATTCCTGAATTCCGATCAATATCAGTTCGTAAACGATCGGTTTTTTTGTGTTCAAGTGTCTTAAGACTGCAACCGTTAAATTATTATGGGAAGATGTAATTGTTACGACGTTGTTGTCACAGTTTCCACTCCGATATCGCTTTGTTGCGGATAAAATACGATATTTAATTCGTGTTTTTCTTTCTTCGCGGCTGCACTATTTACGCCGTTCACTGCAAATAACGACCTGAGAAAGAATTTGAGACAGTTATCCTCGTAAAAATATGACATAAACCAATCGGCCTTGTCTCTCCTAAATCAGATCGTCTCGTCTGCCGGCTTTTTCTGTCATCGACAAGCGATCATTTATTGCAACTACCTCATTTTTCCAGATAATCTACGGCCACTGGATCGTTACACCAAGATTCCTTACGATATACTCATATTCAATCTTCTACTAGTTTCTTCTATGTAGGTGTTTCAATTACATTCATAGAAGGAGGTATAGGCATCGACAATCTATAAGAATCGGTTTCAGTTTTGAAATAGGTTCTTCCACTTATTATATAATTCACCGAACCTGTTTTTTAATTAAATAAACAGAATAAATATCCAATCGGATCCGTCGATAAACGAGAGCGTAAACGACATAACTCTCAAAAAGGAAAAATTTTCGTGCACACAGAATTTTAAATAAACGATATCAAATAATTAGTGTATGTCATTCGACCGACGCAAACCCTCGATCTTTTCTGTCAAAGATGAACGCAATTATACGATAGGTTATATTATAAAATTTGGAAAAAGCAAATCCGAAAATGAACCTTTAGATGCTGTAAATTTTGGTGCCTACTGTTTACAAACACCAGATCCACGTGGAATAAATAATGGTAATATTATAAAGGTGAAAGAAAAATTTGTTTTATTTTATATATAACGAACCAAAAACACAAACATCAATCCAAATTACGTCCGTCAGTTTGAAACGCTTTAAAGAACATAAAAACATCCTATTTTGATAACTATAAATACATATTTGTTACAAAATTATATAATGAATAAATCAGTTTCAAAACTGAAATACTTATAAGACAAACAAAATCAATAGAGAATCAGTAGACAGAGGAAGCAAGTACGAGACCAAAATCCCTTATATTTGCTTATGAAGGGTCATTTTACAGTACTTTGGTCTATTTTACACGTTTCATTTTTTTATAGGTTCATCATTATCATTAGATGGTCCAGACTGGTTGGACACGTACCTCCACTATTTCCTATCCTGAGCTAATCTTCGCATTTCTCTTAAACTAGAACAACCCACATCCTTAACTATTTGCGAACAGTAATCTAATCTAGTTCTACCTCTACCCCTCTTAACTCCCGTTTGTGTCTCTAATATGTCTGACTAAACCTTTACGCCTGAGAAGGTGTCCAACTAACCTATCTCGCCTATTTCTTATTGACTTCCATAGAGTCCTCTGTTCTCCTATTTTTTTTTAATATCTCTTCATTTCTAACCTTCTCTATCCACGGTATCCTCATCATTCTCCTATAATACCACATTTCGAACGCTCCCTATACACCTTTAACAACCTTTGCTTTATATCTCTACTACTCCTTCCGTCCTGACTTATCTGACTTCCTAGATACCTCAAATCAGCCACTTCTTCTAATTCTTCGTCTCCCATCTTTATATTACCTATTTCCCTACTTTTTCTTCCCTTACATACCAGTATTTTTGTTTTATCGGCTAAGTGTAAATAATTTCTTTAAAATATCTAACGATCGGATTAACCAATACAACACAACGCCTGTTTTAGATCGTCAACTACGACTACTGTTATCCAATTCTCGGTACAGTAAAATTCCGCCGATGGTTGATGAATGATCTTTTGTCGGTTAGAAAAGTTGCGGTCTCGGATTTTAATCACACAGAAGAACAGAATTCCATTCGTATCTGGTAATGAATAATTAGATTATATCATTACAGTTGTTTCTGTCCTTGATGGTTGGAACAGTGTGACAACCACATGGAATTTAATAAAAAAATGGGCTTGTAAGTCACTAAAGATTTTGTCAAATACAATTGTAGACAATCACCTATTTAGCCGTAAAAAATTACAGTGTAAACTCTATATAACGACACTTAAGGGACTGAACATTTTTCGGCGTTATAAAGAGTGGTCGTTAAATGGAGGGAAATAAAAGATATTANAACTGACTCAAAATAAGACAAAATATATCCGTGTCTGCCCGGCTACTCACCTTCATGAAAAAAAAGGTCATATTTCAAATAATAACACCGACAAACGGATAAAGATATATTAGATAAAATAAAATTACAATTCCACCAATGATAATAAAAATAAAAAAATTACTCCAAAACGTAAATTATTGTTACAACTTAAGATTTCTTATGAATCCAGTCTATCACTCGCAGCAGCTCTTCTGAACAGAAATGTCTCATAATGTTATCTCGTATGCCCGTAATATTGCTATTTTATCAGTGGACGGCACATGGGAAGAAGCAGCTAATAATACGTGAAGATTGATTGCTAAGTAAACTAGCTAATAGTTGGCACAAAAAATTATTAAGTGTTGAGGAGACAGAATATATTATCTAAGGTATAAATGAAATAGTGTGCCCAAGTCGTTAAGTGTTTATATTGATTGAACAACAAGGCAGAAAGGATGGAGTTTCACAATTATTTGGGAGTTATTTTGGATTTGAATGTTAGATGGAAGAAACCATATACTATTCGTTTCAAGAAGTTAGAGATATGCCCCTTCCCTTTATTAGGATACGCTGGAGCATAATTCCAAATTCAATCATATTTGTCTGCGGAGCTCATTTATCCACTGATCATCTTGCAAGAACAACTTGTAGACAAAAGTGTACAGTACCATTTGTAAAATTATTTAAACTGCCTCGTTAAAATTTAAGAATATGCTTTATTTAAAAGCCTATTTAGCCAAAAATAATAACAANAAATCCTCCAAATATCTATTGGCATGTGACTGCACTGACTTGTGGTCATATAGGAACTAGCGCCAGGGTGTCAATTGTGTTTGTTGCATAGAAATTTATTGTCATAATTAATAAATACATAATAAAATTCTTAGGTATTCTTCAAAAAAATATAGAAGTAAAAAATATTGCAGTATTAACGTGATTAGTACAAGGAATGCAATATTTCGACATGAAGGAGCCGATTCAATAAATTAAAGAACTTAATTAACTGATAACAACATTTTAATTTCTTGTATCAAGTATCGTCATCATAAGGTCGTCAGTCCTACAATATCAATATCACAATACAGTATCACAGCTGATACAGCACACAATACAGTATCACAACTGACACCTTGGGAGTAGTTACAATAATGGCGAACCATGTACCAATTCTCACAAGAGTAGATTCCTACTTACGTTTTAGCCTCGAAGGGACCACATCCTGAAACAAGTTCCTTGTTTTTATCGTGGAAACTATCGAAATTACAATGAAGAAATGGACACAAGGTTCGTAAAAACTTAAGGGAAGCATTTACAGCAATAATTCATTACCAATAAAATTGATTATTACCATCAGTGGAAAAAGAATTATGATACAAAACTCCTTACACGAAAAGAAGAAATCGCACTGTCACTTGTCTTTTTTCTTAATACTTATATGTGGGTTCTTTATTTTCGTTAGATTTACGCCTGAGCAAGACCGCAAGAGATATTTCTATTAAAAATAATATGTATTTATTATACGCACAATCCGAACAATTAATACGTCAAGCCCACCCAATTACATAACCGCCGTACAACTAAATCGGCGCATACATATTTATAAATAAATAAAGTAAATAATTAATATATAAATAAAACAAAAGTAGTTATTGAACACAATGTAACACGACAGCACTTATACATATATTCATCTGTGTAGTTGACTGTTTGTGGTGTATAAAAATGCTGCTTCGGATTACGATAATCAAGGTACGCCTCCGTAATAAAAATAACCATCTGATTATCATATCTTTATTAAGTCGAATGTATAAAAATATACATCACAGTTATTACTTATTACATTATTTATATATGCTAAATACGAAGCAATTATTGTCACAAAAATATACTCCATAAATCTTTTTTAATCAAATTCGCTCTAGATTTGTACGGAAATACCTGTGAGATTTGTGTAAAAATTCATGCTTTATTGATACCGGAGCGTACCTTCCATATTACCTACGTATCCATGAACAGATCAACTAACAGCCAAATAAAAACATTCGTAAATAAAATATGTCAGTTAATGATTTGGTACAAGATAAATAAATATGTATCTATTTAGTATTATTATTAAATAATTAGGCACAGGTTAGTAAAAAATGAAGATGACATCAGCTGACACTTTTTGGAATGTTTTGAAGCTTGAATTACTTGTAGATAAGTACAATATATGTTACTGTTCCGGCTATCAGTTTTGTTAGAACCATTGAATAACTTAATTTATGAAAAAAAGAAAATAATTGAAAAGCGTATTAACCGGATTCAGCATCCTTTGTGAAATATTAAATTATATTTACATAAAAAAAGTTTGAAAATGCAAATAGAGAGCTAAATAATCTGTAATAAGCTCCGATGACGTTGTTATAAACAATATTTGTCTGGACAATTGTCCAATTCAAGTGGTTTGCATGGTTGTATCACTTCCATGGATGAGGTTCCAATATCCACTTTTGGGTCCGCACTCCTGTACAATTTGAAATTATCAGTCCATCTTCGAAAGTCTTCGAGGATGAGACATCCAAGCAGAAACCATTTGTCGCATGGACTAGTTCTTGAGTCTAGAGCAAAGAACTGTTGATGATTGATTCATTTAGTTGATATTAAAACAATCAACCAAATGTTTCACAAATTTTTCGTTACTCTCGCTTTGGGCTAAATTGTCGCCATCCGTAATCCTCATCAATTAAAGTTTCCATTTGCAACTTTATCCTCGGCATAATTCTTTATTAGTTCAATAATTTAGAAAACAATATACTTATATAAACCTAATATTTTAAGTAGTATTCTCCTTCTGAGGAAGAATTTAGAAAAGAAGGGTTTGTATTTTAAAAGTCTTATTAGTTGAAAGAGAATAGGATTCTTCTCGTAAAAGTGCTTTTTTGTAATATCTCTGTCGTGGATCTAGCTTAGCATGTACGATGGATGGGTACCATTAGCATTATGTCAGTTTTTTTAGAAAAGATGCTCTAAAGCAATGCATTGCAAGTCGCATCACGATTTTCTTAATTGACACTTAAAATCCATACGGAATTTTAAGGCAAGCACTTTTGCAAAATGTATAAACAAAATTTTAGTAAAGCACATTATAATGTTTTGGGCATTTTATTGAAAACACTAGACATTAGTCGAAGTTATTAGTTCTCATCAGCACACCATAGATCGTTTCAACAAATCGGTTTAATTTAAAGCAAATGCTTCTAAATCTTTCCATTTTATCACCATTAACGAAAAAGAAATGATTGTAAATTACCTTTTTGTTGTACTTCCACCTTTGTCTTCTGGTACCACTACAAGCCATGATTCTGACTTTGTGCAAACTGTTTACTGTTGTCTCGGGAGCATCCAAACACACCGAATCATCGGTCATTATAATTCCATCTTCCGTCATGACGAACATTTCAACAGTTAAAGATTTATTGACACATATATTAATATTGGCCAATCCCATTGGCTGATTGGAAGATTCTTTTCCTATGGGTTTTATGAGGCATTGGTCTTTCTCTAAATTTCTAATACGTCCAAAGAAACGACTTTCTGTTGGAAAGAAGTGCTGGGGCCAAATATTCTCCAGATACCATCTAAAGCTTTGGCATCTGTAAGATGAAATGAAAAAGAAAACTACCAAAAAATGTTTAATGAAATCTTACTTCAATTTGTCTCTTAATTTTATCCTTTGCTGAACGTCTTGCAGTTCTTTGGCCTTTCTTGCTTCGTTGTTAAATTTGAAATAGAAGTCACCCCACTCATCCATCCATACCATAGCAACCCTGGCTAGATTAGAATACAATGTTTCCCCAATACCACCAGGAAACGTATACGGAGATGATTTTCTAAACAAATGGCCTACATGTGAACAAGGAGCAATTACCACCTTTCCTCCACATTGCCAAACTCTAAAAGAGATTTCCAAATTTTCTCCTCCCCATATCTTCATTCCTTCATCGTAACCTCCAATTTCAAAGAAGTACTCCTTACTGATAGCAAAAAGTCCGCCGGCCATTGCAGGCGTATGGAATGGACGCGTAATGTTTTGCTTCCGTTTCTGGAGCTCTCTATTTCCGAGAGTGTACCAACGAAACTGAAGATTCCAATTGAAGGCCCCCCAATGAAGTTCGAAGCTTTTTATATAAGCAAACGTGTTGTCGTTTATGATGTCTATTACTGGACAGACAACCGTTGTGCGATCTTCTGCGATGGGTGCCAAAAGACTTTCCAACCATCCAATGGTACATTCACAATGGGCATCCAAAAACACCAACGAGGCTCCTTTAGCTTCTCGCGAACCCATCATACGTGCATGGACCAATCCTATCCGGGTTTTACTACGAAGGATTTTGGTTGGAACTGGTAACTTTTTAATGTATTCGTCCAATGGATCACGTAAGAAGTCTGCAAAGAACGATTGAAACATAGTGGATGGGAACACTCGTTGAAAAAGACAATTGACCCACCTCGTTCACTGGCATCATCTACTAATATGATTTCCTCCAAGAGCTCTTCTGGTGATCTATTAATTACGCTCCATACCGTTCTGAATAATGTTGACCAAGCTTCATTATGGAAAACAATTATTATGCTTGCTTTGGGATATGAATTATAATCTTTGTACAAAAATTTACACCTGTAAGCAAATTAAACAGATACTCGCAGGATGTCTGTTATTAACGAATTAATTTCACTCACTTTTTTCTTCTTACATCTGGCAATGTTCTATTCAAAGGAATTCTATCACTTGCTAACAAATTAAAACGATTTATTTGAAATATTTGCTGGGACACCAACAAATCTTTCGGCTCAATTATCACTGGAAACCCATTCTTTCCTGCATCCGGCATTGGAGAGTAGTTATTTCGATTAATTACATTCTTATCAGCATTGGGTATATTTTCGACAGCGTTTCCGATGTAATGACCAACTATTACTTTCACACCCCTGTGATCAACGTATTCCTCCTGATTGTGCCTAGAAGATTAAAAGCAATAATCTATGGAATTGCTACATTCAATCCCATCTTCTCATACCTGAAGACATGTTTGTTTGATGGTGTTGACTTTTCTTCTAATCGATTACTTCTTTTCCAAACAATTATCAATGCGCAAATAAATAAAAACAATATTGCCTGCCACAATCTTCGACATCGTCTATATGGTCCAGGAGTAAGCATGTCTTCCGTGATACACTTACCATGCCTAAATCGTTATTTTTATATCTTTCGACTACAGCTTATTTACTAAAATGCTGATAGGAAAATCAAACTGACCTATGATAACCCTATGGACGCAATTATTTGTTTTAATCATCAACTCATAGTACCCTTTTCATTTTTCGTTATGATTAAGAGAAGGTTATGTGAAAATGTGGATTTATTTTTTGAGGCTGAAATACAATTGCAATTTTTTATAATGCGATAATGCCTGTATTTTTGAATTTTGGGAAAAACATCCGATTTGTGTATGTGTCACCATCTTTCGTGCAGTAGAAGAAACTGGTGTACGAGTTCGCTAGTACACATAGGAGCTAGCAGGAGAGCGGCTAGATTACGATACTTTCGATATGTTGTTTTATAACTTTACATTATTATACGAACTTTCTTGCCAAAAATCTTTAATAATGTTAGTGTTATTTAAATATTTTATTAATAATTTATAATAAACTGATTAACAGGTTTCAAAAATTAAGTCTCCAAAAAATTGTTTGCAGTTATCTACAATTTTAATGCAGTTACTTAAGTACGTATGGCGTTTATTAAGTAAAGGTGGGAATGTAATTAATTCATCTTCGTACCAAATGGACTTTTTACAACGTTTAATGGGGTTGCAGATTTTGTAAAACAGGTGAAATTACTTGCAGTTACTTTTAGAAAAATATAAACTAGTCACTCACCTTCAAAGTTGGTCACAACATGTAATAATCACAAAAAGATATTTCTCACTTCGGATGGACACCATCACAGCGAAATCGTAATAACGACCTTGAACCCAAGTATTAACGTAAAGTAAATTTTCTTGAGAGAGGAACAATAAATATGTATAGAGTATTTACTTACTACCCACTTGTACAAGTCGTGTGTATTTGAAACTTGTTCAATGTGGAAGTGCATAATTATGTACGCATATGTGTATAATTAACGGTAAATGATTTGAAGATGTGTAGACAAAACTATGTGTTTTTGCGTAACGTTACTGTTATCATAAATTTTGGAAAAAATTATTGTCGGAGCTTTCTCTTTCATTGACCCACAAACGAAAACATATCCAGAGACTATTTGCGAAATATTAAAAAGCATCTAGTTAATGCCATTCGTATTTTTATTAATACAGCTTTAGTTTTTTTTTTTTTACTGCCATCGTTTCTCCAGAAGAGGATAAAAATCCATAATTCTTCAGATGTACTCAAATTTTAAGTACATGTTTGATCAAGTTATTTAATTTCAAAATAAAGTTCCTTTAGACCACCTAACTGCATGTATCAATTCATCTATAAATTGTAACTAAAATTGAATGAATTAAGGGAATAAAATATTTGGATTCTGATTTTACGTCTTTATATGATACCTACAGATGAATATCCAAGTCAAACTAGCAAAACAAGCTGACCTATGGAACAATTTTAAACACTTCTTCCTGTGCTCATAACTTTTATCCCTGCCTGGATACAAAGCTGAAATTCTTTTCAGAATGAAGTTCTTTTAGACCAACCAACTCTATGAATCAATTTGGTTTCAATTAGGTACATCTAGAAATTATAACCAAAATTGAATTAATTACGGAAGATCATGAGTTTCCTTAGTTTACTTTCCATTATCAGCATTTAAGGCTCTTTGAGTTTTGAACAAAATTTTTGAATTCTGACTTTGCGTTTCCTTATGATACCTAAAGATGAATATCCAGATCAAATTAGAAAAATGGGCTGGCTTAAGGAACCATATCAAACACTTTTTCCCACCTTCATAACTTTTATCGTCTGGATACAAAGCTGACATTAATTTAAATATTGAAGTTCTTTTAGACGTGCTGACTGTATGGATCAATTTGGTTTCAGTGAGGTACCTACCTTTAGAAATTGTAACTAAAATTGAACGAATTACGGAAGATCATGAGTCGGTTATGTTTGAATACAAAATCCTTAGTTTGCTTTCCATTAATAACATTTAAGGCTCTTTGGATTTTGAATAAAATTTTTGGATTTTGATTTTACGTCTTTATATGATACCTACAGGTGAATATCTAAGTCAAACTAGCAAAACAAGCTAACCTATGGAAGAATTTCGAACACTTCTTCCCATGCTTATAACTTTTATCCCTGCCTGGATACAAAGCTGAAATTAATTTCAAAATGAAGTTCTTTTAGACCAGCTGACTGTATGGATCAATTTGGTTCCTATTAGGTACCTCTAGAAATTGTAACAAAAATTGAATGAATTACGGAAGTTCATGAGTTTTTTATGTTTGAAAACAAAATCCTTAGTTTGCTTTCCATTAATAACATTTAAGGCTCTTTGTATTTTGAATAAAATTTTTGGATTCTGATTTTACGTCTTCATATGATACCTACAGATGAATAATAAATCCAGGTTAAACTAGCAAAACAAGCTGACCTATGGAACAATTTCAAACACTTCTTTCCATGCTCATAACTTTTATCCCTGCCTGGATACAAAGCTGAAATTCATTTCAAAATGAAGTTCTTTTAGACCAGCTAACTGTATGGATCAATGTGGTTCCTTTTAGGTATTTCTAGAAATTGTAACCAAAACTGAATGAATTAAGGAAAATCATGAGTTGTCTGTGTTTGAATACGAAATCTTTAGTTTGCGTTCCATTAGTCAAACTTGGTATATTTGGTAATGACTGAGCAGGCACCAAAACTAAGAAATTGATTGGTATTTCTTTCTTTGGTAATTTTTGGCTTAAGTTCTGAATTGATAGTTTTCACATGTTACAAAGGAAATAAAATGTGGTAATAATAAAAGTCTTTATTGATTGTAATGATGAATAATCGTATAAATAAATCTTAAATGAAGAGGCTAAGACTAGCTATAACAAACTACGTACAGGGTTTTGTACACTTTACACATAATATGTAGTATGGAAGTAATATTGAGAAGGTTAAAATTCTAACATTTAGTACGATATGGATATAAAAAGGCCCACACAATAATCAGCCGTTGTGATCTACACTTCGGCTCTGACGATTGCTCTTTCTTCGAAAGCTTTTTGAAATGTGGGCATGTAGTGTAAGTCACAAAAGAAAGCGATATTAGATGCAAACATTTAGATGTATGTATGTATGTATGTTGTAATAATAGTGGTAGATAGTAATAATATTTCCTATGTCACAATTTTGTACGAATTATTCTAACGTCTTGATGTAGTAACAGTCATCCATTTTCGACAACGACATTCCCTTCGATTTATTATTTATTTATTATACATATTAAGGCATAACCATTAGCTGAAGTAATAATTGGTTCGTTTCAAAAGAATTTCAATGTTTCTAAAAACGGTTCAAAGGGAGCGTCGTTGACATCAACACAGTAAATTTTTTTGGCTATCAAAGTGCAAATACTCATCAAAAATGGCAGTATTTGTTTGGTCAGTTCTTAAAGCTAAAACACTATACTTCCAAAAATTACATAAGAGGAAATACTTAGGTAAAAATGCAAGCTGCATACAGCAAATACAAAATGTATTATCTTACATGATATTGTAAATGAAATCTTCAAGAACTGCCGAAATCGTTTCGGCGTTTTTGAAGAAATCTTTTGATCCCAGTGTCCATTCGTAAGTTTGTGATTTTCGATTTCGTAATCAAGATTCATGCTCCATATCATTTGTGGGTATCATGTTCAACTCAACGCATGTGTTACATTTCATTCCGATGAACAAAAAAAGTAAATTTGCAAGTGTACGTCCGAGATTTCCGAAACACTTGTAAAAAAAAATCCGTTGTCTGTAAAGTCGGTTTACTGACGATAGTTGAACGTGACAACGTCATAAAAAAATACTGATGGAATGGTTTCATTTTTCAAAAGAAAATTTTAATTNTAAAGGTTACATCAAATTAATGAAGAAAAATTGTCGTTGCTGTCACGCCCTTGTCTGGAATCGAGCCTAAGCCCTTGGATTTACGCACCAATTCCTTACCATTAAGCTGCGAAAGATGACAGCAGTAACAACGACATTTATTATTTTTATTTAATAAAGATTAAGATTTTACAATTTTTCAAACATTAATTAAATGGAAATGTATTATTGTATAGCAGCTGTCCACGCGGACGCATCGCTCACTCAAGTAGGAGAGAGACAGATGTCGAACGCTGCCGAACGCGGAGGCCGATTGTGCCTCTTTGTCGCTCGTTCCGCGCTCTCGCTTGCACTTCAAGCCTTAAATGGAACGCCTCAGAGCGAGGTAACGCCGCATGAGTCGCGTTTTTTCGTGCGTGCAGCCGGGGCTCCATCAAATTATAAGACGTTGTCACGTCAATATCACCACGCTTCAAACACAAAACAAACGAAATCGTGCCTTAACTCGAAAAGACAAATAAATTTGTAATTATAATTCGTTTGATAGGTTGGCATCAATCAATTTTGGGACACACTTCCGGGACTTGTACAATAAATAGACAGATGTTTTACACTTACATGGGTACTTTGCTATTAATTATGTATATGGTTATTTTACACCGTCCAACACAGCATGTTCGTCAGCTGATGGCGAGAGATGAAACAAACATGTTCTCCTATGACTGACCGAATGTATGTACAACGTGAACTGTCAACAATGTCTGTGAGGACCAAACTTTGACTAAGTTTGCTGTGAACACTGACTGGTAATCATAATCTCAGATAAAATAGCGACAAAAATAAATGAATAAACGCACCCTACAATTCAAACAATTTCAATCGTCGATACATGGCAAAAACGGATTATCCGGCTTTTAGCTTTTACTGAGCTCTAACCAGATCTGGCAGTTCATTGTAGCTGGTGATTAATTGTAAAGGCACACATAACGGAACCAATTTCACTCTTTCGCAGTTTCCGATTTACGAAAAAGTTACATTAACAAATGGAAACAATTAAGGCACTATCTACGTCCAAAAATTTTTGGTTACGGTCATTCACACCACTTCGACAAATGAGGTTAGAAAATTGATTTGAGCATTCAAACGTACGATATTTTGGAATTGATTTAAAAACAAACGCATTTGATAATGTAATATTTTCGTAAATCATTCAACAACACATTTAAATCAGTATGTAGCTAGAGAAGAATTACAACATCCCTGGTTCTTCTATATAGGTTCAATTCTACAAAGACAACGTAACAGAAAACCTAAACACTAAGGGTTGTTTGTTACTTCTATTGTCGTTTTTTTTTACGTTTTGTGCGGCATCTTTTTAGACTTGACGGTCTTTGGCATTGAACAAGAAAACTGGGATGGCACTTCAGGCAGGTAACATTTTAGTAACGGGTTGGGTAATGCACATTTACGAAGAATTTCTTGTAATTGTAATAAATACATCACTGCATTACAAAAAAATATATATAAAAACTAAGTTTCTAAAAACTGGAAGAAGTCACTTATTGTGTATTATATATATAGACATAATATACATTATATTTGAAAAAAACAACTGTAAATTTTTCGTCAGTAACCGAATTGCCTACAGCAGTGAAATTCATTTTTTTTTTTTGTAATGTGATGTTCATATTGTGATGTTTCACGTGTTACATTGTCTTATCTCAGACACCAAATCATACAGAATAGAGTAATTTATTTAGCGTATGTAGACTTACCTTGATTATAAATTATTTCGAAAAAATTTATTCAGCGTCAACAAGTATTAATATGATAGTCATTTTCATGTAATCAACGATTGCCTAAATGTAACAATTTTGAATATATCAACAATATCAATAATAATAATAATAATAATAATAATAATAGAGTAGTAATAATAATAATTTATCAGGAGTACCTACAACCCTCCCATAATATACAATCAAGGTCACGTCTCCAACCTCTTGCACACGAAATTAGTTGGAATGAATACGTCGGCTTTTAAAAAATATACAAGAACTTAACTTAAAAACATTACAAGAACTAATAGTAAAGTATTCTAGCTTAAATTTAATAATATTTAGCACAGCCAGTTCAGAATAATCTGTACGAAACAGTCACTTTTTTTTATATTATTATACTTTAAAAAACAGTACGAGTACAAAACAACAAACAGTCTCTGCAGCTATTATCAAGCTTAAATATCAATAACGACGAGTTAATGTCCCAGGAGGATTTTCTGGGAATTATCACATTTGGTTATGGGAGAGGTTACGAAATGGTCACTTGGGAGTGCGAAAGTATCGGAGCACAACGTAGCCCAGTACTCGAAACACTAACAGGAACACCAACAACACCAACGTGTTCGCCCATAGCGGGAGGTAGCTACCCTGCGCCTCTAAAATGGCATCTGTCGGTATGTGACTCACGTTGCTCTTGCCACATACTTCAAACTTCGACTGCGCTGCGCATCTGGAAAAGCATGCAAACTAAATAACACTTTGCAACTAGAATTAAAAAGAAGGAAAGATTACCGAATCGGCCCTTCGCTGAACTCGACGATTTGCATATTCTGGTACGCGTAATGTACCATGGAGAAGTACCTCATCCACGTAAACCAAGGTGGAATATTGGTAGCCAAATAACCTCCAAATAGTTGCGTTGCCAACGTGTACAGGGCACTTATAGTGATGCTCACTTGCATGTCCATACACGAAGCGCCGATAAAGAAACCAACGCTTTGGGCTACCACCGTGTTCAAGAGAAGAAATCCCAGAAGTGTTAAAAACACAGTTGGTGAGTGAAACCCTACAAAACGAAGACTTGAATGAAGACTTGTTTTAAACATACCTAGTGGTTAATTCGTACCTAGCATGGGATACGAAATCAGATGGTAAATTGCTGGAAGTGTGATAATAAGAGGTAATTCGCCCATCATCTTCGCTAAATAATATGCCGATAGCCTGTAGGCTCCCGATCTTCGTTCTTTATAAATCACTTCTCTTTCTGGTGGAACTGTAATTGATAATTAAATTATCTTGACCGTCACAATTATTTATCAGTTTAACGTACACGAACTGAGGGCTCCGAAATGAGCAAATAACATCCAGTAAGTGGTAGAGAAGAACATCCAACCTTGGATATCGTGTAAAGCTTCTTCTTTCCGATCCAGCTGGAACCAAAGCAGTCCCGCCAGAAGTCCCAGTCCTAATGTTTGAATAAGATTTAACTTTGATAGCATACGTGGTCTTGCTTCGAGAAAATTTCGTTGAGATAACACTTTAAATTGAGTCCAAAAACTTGTTGGCCACGAAAAATAACAATCCGACTCACTAGTTTCAGAACTAACTGAAGACGATGCATGAGAATGAGTGTCTAACCACAAACGTTTCACTTCTGGATCCATCGCATTTAACGTATCTTCTGAAAGAATTGAGAATAACATACAATGAGACGTTCGTTTCAGTTATACGTAACTCATAACTTTACAAAATAAATTCGGATGATCCGAAGAAAAAATAGTTTTTTAAGAATATTCCACCACCCTGAAAATGATTAAGTTCAAGCTTGGATGCAAATCGTTATTACTTTAAACGGGAGCACCTACGAGTAACTCATACACATAATAGTAACAACGATAATCTGACCTTGACCTTGTAAATAAAACAGCTGAAGCGTAAGACTTTAAATACATGGTTCTTTATGTAGTGATTTCTTTATTGAATGAATCAGCTGAAACGCTTAACGTCACGACATGGGAATGTATTGTACTACCAAAACGAACAAAATATAAGAACATGCCATTTTTTTTTTCAATATACACGTATGTATTTATATCCGACTTCTTTTCTAATTATTACCGAACCAACCCTTAGAAGGAAGGGTACGATTGCAACTCCTATTCGATTTTATTATTTCTGAAGGGTGCAATTAACGTTAAATCCATAAGTAGTTACTTTTCACACATGCAAGAATTTTCGATTTATGAAGATTATGAAGCGACATTATCCATTCCTAGTGGATCTGGATTTGAGAAGAAACGGTTACAAGCGATTTAAGAAATTACTATCTTCTTCTTCAAGTGTCATATCTCTGAGTATAAGGTTCGTAGTCACCATTGCTATTTCTACTTTAGACGTGGCCACTTAAAAAGTTGGTTAGAAGTGTATTTGATCCACTATCCCAGGTTTTGCAACCTTTAGATTCTTCTTTTGTTTACATCCTGGATTATCAACTGTAGAAGTTCACATTTCTTTTCTCTCATAATAGGTTTGTCCCAGGTCTTCTATCTCACGTCCTTTGACTGTTAACAGTCTCTCTTTCCTTGCCCATGCGTCTCAGAACCTCTGCATTTGTTCTTTTATCCATCTATGATATTCTGAGGATTCTTCTATACATCCACACTCTAAACCTCCAATCTTTTAAATTACTATCATCATCATCATCATAAAGTCATCAGTCCTAAGTCTGGTTGGACACGTACCTCCACTCTTTCCTATCCTGAGCTAAACTTCGCATTTCCCTAAAACTAGAACAACCCACATCCTTAACTATTTGCGAAGAGTAATCTAATCTAGGTCTACCTCTACCCCTCCTAACTCCTGTTTNTGACGATAGTTGAACGTGACAACGTCATAAAAAAATACTGATGGAATGGTTTCATTTTTCAAAAGAAAATTTTAATTTTATTTGTTTGATAGATATTTTGTATGAATATAGAAAAGGAGGTAAATGGAAATGTATTATTGTATAGCAGCTGTCCACGCGGACGCATCGCTCACTCAAGTAGGAGAGAGACAGATGTCGAACGCTGCCGGGTGTGACAATAGCAACAATTTTTCCCTCATTAATTTGAGATAGCGTGTGGTGGGTAAAAAAAAATCAGAAATTGAATTTTCAGTATAATATTTCATATTAAGTAATTTTAGGTGGTGTTATATCCTCATATAAATAATGATATCTATTGGCAACACCAATTAAATGAACATTACATATAAAGCAATTGCTATGAATTCTCATTCTTTTTCTTTGAATTCAAAATATCCACCGAGACAATAGAAAATCCTTGATTAAAGTAACGATCTCTCTCATAAACCATTGCCTTGCATGTCTTTGTTACGTAGTAGTTATCTACATATACGAATCCCAGGTTAGAAGGCAAAGGAGGTCGTTCAACGTGCCAGTAACGAGATCTTACTCTCATCAAGGTGACTACTGTTACAGAAGCACTTTAATTTATGTTACGTACATGTCGGGACATACATATATAGCAAGTAGAAGCCGTGTTAACCAAGTTAAGGGCTCATATAGACATTCGCCCGTCTTCTAAGTATCACTAGTGAGCAACAAACCCACCAGCTCTGCTGCTTCCTGAAACTGATCCGAGAGTATTCTACTACAAACAAGTATCTTGCTACCGGAAGGTACTAGGTATGCGAAATTGCCACACGTCGCGTCGTTTCAAACATAGTGTCATGTTCACGAACTAAAGTTTGCATCGCGACGACGGCCGACGGTCGACCTCTACAAGCATCGCCGTCGTGAACCTGCTCCTGGCATATGACGCCTTACACAGGGTTGCCACATCATTTTTTGACGTGACAACGTCTTATAATTCGATGGAGCCGGCTACACGCACGAAAAAACATGACTCATGCGGCGTTACCTCGCTCTGAGGCGTTCCATTTAAGGCTTGAAGTGCAAGCGAGAGCGCGGAACGAGCGACAAAGAGGCACA